>NC_073692.1:115058374-115358374 GCF_029784155.1 Uranotaenia lowii
TACTTCTGATGAAATTCATGAAAAACAATGTTTTTCAATGTAAACCATCCTGAAGTAAACCCTACAATCAATAACAAAGTCGTTAGTATAGGTACTAAATACTTCTGGACTTGGTAGAATCAGCGGCGAGATGTTTTATTAAATTTTTCCAATGAAATAACAATCACTCTATTTGCAACACTTTGATGTCTTCTACAAAGTTGCAGCCAGGGAATTTATCAATTAGATCATGTTATTGTCGTATACACGCTCCTTTATTTAAACTCAAAATTAAGTACGACCGAGGTTCAAAACATAGTTCGATTCTATGAACTTAAAGTTAAGTACCCTTCGATTCTATTGAACTTAAAGTTAAGTACCCTTTTTCCTCCTTGCGATGGTTCAAAACGGAGTTCGAACTGCGAACTCAAAATTGATCCTTTTTTTCCTTCGGCGAGGGAGCAAAGTTGAATTCGACCTTATGAACTAAAAATTGAACTCTCTTTGTTGGACTGAAAACACTTAGCGAGTTCAGTTCGAACCGGAGCAGCAACCAACGAGCACTTCGCAAAATTTTGTCGTTCCCGAACAATTACCGGAAGACTATGAAGGAACTACATAACGGAATGCATGCTCACCGTGTCAGCGTAAAATTCTGTCCGTTATTATCATCATACGGTGAGCGGCTTGGAATGTCCGGAAACTTCCAGATGTTGTTTACTTCCCGTAGGAAGTAACATCCGGAAGTTTTCTTTGACCGGGAGTGTCTAAACTTTCCACCGCTCTGTAATTGCAATGCAATGTACCGGAACAGCAACATCCGGGTACAACAAATTTTAATCATCCTGAAAATAAACTACCCTCGAAAAAAAATGGATAAATTCGAGTTCGGCTGCCGAACTTAGTATTGAGTATGCCTATCAGAAATAAGTTTTGCGATTGCCCAGTCGAACTCAAAGTTTAGGGCTGCCACCGAAGTACTGTTTTGAACCAAAACTACTAAATTTTGAGTTTAAAAAAAGGAGCGTGTAGAGTTAGAAGAACGCTAAAGGTAAGACAGGTGTTTTAACAGTGATTAGTATGATTTTGCCATTGAATCAACCATTGAAATCTTCGAAAAAAAAAAATTTAGACCTCGCGATGGATTATTTCAAATTAGGGTTCAAAAGGAAAATGTCAGGTTTCGAATGGTGCAAATTTGGTGCGATGCTTATTTTAGATAAATGAAATTGTTCTATCAGTGACACCGTGTATATATATCAATGTGCATGACGTATAGCTTCTAACTTCAGCTTTCTTGGACACTAAGTGAATTTTTTTGAGCATTTCGTAGCTGATTTACAGTCTAAGACTATGATAAACGGAAAACTGAAGAGTTGTAGCTGAATATTATCAGAGAAACATATTCGAGTTACATAACAAGGTTTCTCAAACTATAAATTTTGTACAAATGGGAAGAAAAACGAGAGAGTTATAATAGCACATATTTTAGACTACCCTTGTAAGAAATTGCAGTTGTGGGATATAGCCGAGGACCCAAGTGAATCAAAGGAACAAATGTCCTCTGACCTCTTTCTCCATTTGGGTTATTCGTAGTTTCCTATTTGTCAAAACATAGAACCTTCTATCTTCTTTTCAATTTTTTAATGTGTTTAATTGTAACGATCCACGGTTTAAAAAAAATGTATTTACTATGTAGGTAAATTTTTAAACAAAACTATCTCAATTAATACTCAAATTCTTCTCGAGAAAATGCTATTATTAAACTACTTACCACTTTCGATGTCGATGACGAGAAGAGCGAAAACGATTAATCCACATTTTAAACTCCACATCTTCTAATGCCGCTGCTGGCCGCCTGGAGGAGGCCAGAAAACTGGTGAGGGCAGTGCGGTATCTGCTAGAAAGGCCGCAACAGATGACGCCGCCACCGTGAGAATGTTAGCGATACTTGCTGGCCCCACTTCACTAACAACAATTACACGCTGATTTCGTTTCACAATTTTTTATTTTTTATTTTTTGCAAGCAGATCAGATCAGCTCACAGCTTTCCGTGGGCAAATTTCCGTAGACAGGAACTCGTGTGATGCTGTCTGTGCAAGTACCCCAAGCTCCTCTTATGATAAGAACACACGTAGCGAGGTCACCATCCCTCGAAATAGCACTGTTTTGTTATGGAACGAAGATAATGACATGCAGACTGACTGGAACACTTCAATATATGTTTCACCCGAACGGTGAATCAACTACAACAACCCATCCGAGTACAGTGGAAGCACTCCACTGTCTGCTCTTGGCTATCGTTTGGAGGGCGAATCGAATGAGGGGTTCCGAAAAACACGATGAATGCACTGAAATTTCACTCTTATTTCAAGTGGCGCGGAATGAATTGAGTATTTTTACACTTCGCTATAGCTTATACATAGCTCGGCACACTATTAACACTCCGTTGGCAAAAGGGATACAGCGAGCTCAATCTCATCATATTATGATCTTTTCTGGGGTTTAGGAAACTCGACACTTGTGCTACGCTAAGTAGAAAAAATACCAAACGCGTGTAGTAATTAATTGAAAACTCTAGTCGCTGAATCAAGCGGCATATTTCTTTTTTTCTATTTTACACTTCACTTACAGGCCAGATTTTAAACACAACTCACAACATCAATCCGTTTCATCTGCGAAGTTCCGTCAAACTTCTGAGCTAATTTATAATTGCACTCTTTAAAAACAAGTAGGACTTTCTACGTCCTTCGATCGAAAGCTACAGCAAATACACTTTTGGCGTCGTGGCACTCATTCATATTGAACAAAGACTTTGCACAGCATCATGTTTTGCCAGCTTCCAAACCGCGCCGCATCACAAACCCACTACTCCTACTTTCCCATGCCAACAACAGCATGCATGGACCTTTCCAATTGAGAATGGTTCCCTTTATACCCACTAATACTAGCACACTCGAGGCTCACTTTTCTCAATGGGGTCCTTCAGCGAATGTTCTGAAATGAGATAAAAGAATAGAAGAGTTATCAATCCGAGCCAAACTACGCACCAAATTATTGATAAATAAAAATTTATAAATTTTTTAATTAGAATTGTCAAAATGGTTCACAAAGTACACTCAAGCACAAAGCACGCAATTTTCATCAAGAGCAAACTTTTCATTCACATGGTTCCGCCACAGAAAACCAGCTGACTGCATCCATAGTTCATTGCCCAAAAGAAATTATGCGAGAAAAAAATCTTTTTCAAACCTTGAAACTCTTACCCAAAGTTAAACGGTCATCGATCCTAACTGAGGCAACCAAATTCTGGCTCACCCACCAATATTCTACTCCAGATAAGAACCTCTAAAACCAAATATTTCCACTTCAAAATCACAAATTTCCATCCTCAGCAAAAGCGAAGACTGGGACCATCAACAAATTTCCATTTACACTTCTTTGTTATCGACAGCTTCGTTTGCCTTCTGCGAGAAACTGCTACTGTTCCAGCGAGGCAGCACCACACAAGAGTTGATGTCCTCTCGCGAAGGATCCGGAATGCGCAGGTCCTTTGAACCAAACAAGAACGGAATGGTACTCACACCTACAACCGCAGCCAGCGTGTTATTACAGCCAAACCAATACACGCCGCATAATCAACAGAGGGCAAAACTTGGTGTCGATTTGCATAAAGTTTTGACTGGCGCGAGGATGCACACATGTCTCCTCCTAGGTTGCTAGGTTTGGGAACGGATTGTTTTTCTTTGCGTTTCCGGTCACATTTTACATTCGACTTAAAAAAAATAAATAAGCCATGGAGAAACTTCCGAATATAGATCCAATTTCATGTTGAAATTTTTTAGGAGACTCGAGATAAAAAAATGATCAAATCTATTTTTAATGTAACAACATCCAGAAACAATAATAAATAATTATCATTATCAGAAGCTCAAGGAATGGTACATGTTAAATGCTGAAGTGAGCTTGAAAAGCTACAATGGGTTAAATTACTGCCAAATGCTCCAAAAATCGAGGTGGAGTAGATTGAAATATGAATTTTTGTAAAAATCCTTCTCGAAATTCGGGTTCGTTGGGATTTAATTTTTTTTATATTTGATAAAAAAAATACTATATAAGGCAATCAAAAATTACTATCGGGATTTTCAAATGAACATTTTTTTGAGTCAGTAAATTGAATATTGTATTTTGTAAACTTGTGTTATCGGCCAAATAGAGAAGACGAGGAAATAACAAGCACCCGGTTATAGTCAGCACACACATTGTTCCTCAATTTTCACCATCATTGAATTTTTCACTATAATATAATCTAGACGCGAATTCAACTTGATGATGTCAACTCGATGATAGAGCTACAGCTTGACTTATTTCATCTGACGATTTGGCCTAGAGGTTAGGTGTCGAAGAGATAACTCAGAGGGCTCAAGTTCGATTCTTGGTTGAGGTGATTTTTTTTATCATTTGCCATTCATGATCGATTATTTTGATTGTTGCATTATACGGCATCATCCGCCAAACAAAGCACCAGAAGCATAATGTAGGTATGTGTGTGAATTATTTGTATTCTGTATTCTACAAAGAGACATACATTATTTTGTTAGTGCTTTGTTTGATGGATCTATAACTCACCGTTTGGTGCAAAATGCAACGATCATGAATGGTATTTAAACGAAGAAAAAATCGACTCGAACTCAAGTTCTCTGGTTATCTCTCCGACACCTTACCCATAGGCCAAATCTTCAGTGGGGGTTCTCATTATGCCTCTACAGTGACTGATTTTCAGCTTTCGGCAAAAAATTTTAAAATGAATTTTCAAACGTTTTTATCAACTTTTTTAAGTTTCAGGAAGTTAGGAAATAGACTTGTTTAGTGTCTGAACACGAAACAATGATGTAATCACACATTATAGCT
This sequence comes from Uranotaenia lowii, assembly GCF_029784155.1. Lineage (NCBI taxonomy): Eukaryota > Metazoa > Arthropoda > Insecta > Diptera > Culicidae > Uranotaenia > Uranotaenia lowii. Next base: position 115,063,265 of record NC_073692.1, read on the forward strand.
GTTCTCTGTGGTTATATAAGTGTCCTTCTTAAGGTGACCATTATGCCCTTATCTCCATACGTTTGAAATAACAGCAGATCTCATGCAATTTTAAGTCTTTTGAAATAAAAAAAGTGTAAATTTCCCAATCTCATTTTATTAAAAAATGTGTACAATTCACACTAGTTTTCGTTTATTTTCGAACTGCAAGTGATCCATAGAACGAGCTACTAGAAACTTACAGTCCTTTCATGGACGCTTACCCATTGCAAAAAACCATGTAATGTAAGCCGTGTTAGAAAAACTTAGCAAAATCAAACCGCGTAAATAATTCCTCGTGTATTGAGTGTTCTCATTTGTATTTTTTTCTAGAGGAATGTTTCCAATTACACTTTGAATGCCTCTGATTGGAACCTTGACTACTTGAAGCTTTTTCAACGCGATTTTTTGTTATGAGACCCCTAACAAACATAGAAAATCTTTAATTATATTTAATCAGTTTTTTTGAGGACCTTCTCTTAAATCCCATACAAAAAACTCACTTCACAGTTCTAAATGGCAATTTGGCAATTTGACTCTTCTGACTCAAATCCATACATCTTTTTCAATTAAATGTGAACAAAATTTATAGTTTCCGAAAACTAGTAACATAATAAAATATGACTTTTAGACAGTATAGATTAACGATCATTTAGATCATTTAGAATTTTACGATCTTTAGTTAGAAGTCGAAGAAAAGAAATGTGAAAAATTGGCTTTGCCCCACAAAAAAGTTATAGCCTAGCTATAGCATACTGATATAAGCTTAATGATTTAAAAACAAAACTTCTAATTATCTATATTCAACACTCAGTCTATAGATTTTAAAACAGTGATTACGTATCAAAGAATTAAAATAAGGAATTAAATATCAAATATTTTAACTTCAAAAAATTTAAACAAGACGTTAAAACAAAAACAAAATATTGTTTCTTCAACAATCATGGCCGTAGGAAGGGTTGGGGGGGGGGGGGGGGGGGGGGGTTTAGGGATTAACACCCCCCCCCCCCCCCCAATGAGGATCCAAAAATGTCAACCAATATGTTCTTCTCTAAACTGAACTCAAAATTTTATATTCCTAATATTTTTTTATGAACGGCTAAAGTTAATCAAAATTAACAATCTCGACTCTAGATATTCTCACATATTCAAAAGACTCGAAAATCGATATCAAAAGTTATTCACGAAAGAAGTTGGTGATTGAAATTTGGGTGAGATTTTCTGAATTATTCCGAAATGTATCACTTTATTTGCAAGATCATAGAAAAATTCAAATTGAGAGATCACAATCATGTATTTTGCACCCGAAACCATTTTTTGAGCAAATTTTATTCAAATAAACTGGCTGATGTGTTTCAATGAAAAAAAAAGGATTTTTCGAGTTTTTTCTCTTCTTAATATTGAAGAGTTCCTAAATTTGGCTGGATATTGCCCAGATTTTTTAATGGTGATCCAGAATTGAAATATCAAAGTTTCATCATTCGGAGATTTCATTCTGATTCACTGGTTGAAATACGAATGAGTAATTGAAGAAAGAATTAATATTGAAAATCAAAATAAAAAAAAAAAGAAATTTCTAGTTAAAGATTCTGTTATAAAATGCCCTATTTGGTTCATAATTATTGGAAACTTTGTTTTTAATTTAGATTCAAAAATCGATTTCAAATTAGGAATTCAGAATTTGTAATTCAGGTTCAAAATGCAGATTTCAGATTTGGAATTCAAATTCGCCAAAAAAAAACACAAAATTGAAGGATATGTAGAAAATAAATCAAATTTAATTAAAAATAAAATAAAATAATAGTTGTATTCGGCAACACTGTAGAAAAATAAAATAAAATAAATGTCTATGGCAACGTTTGAAATTTTGGCAACACTAGGTAAAACAAACAAAACAAAGTCAGAATCTCTGAATTGAGATTCATAAGAATCGTCAAATCACGACAAAAACCACTATTAGAAAATAAGATCTGACTGAATTCATTTTTAAGATTACGTAAAATCTTTTTTCACAGGATTTTAATAGTGAAATAAATTAATAATGATAACTTTTTGTTGATAAAATATTGTATTCTTAAACTTATGAAAATTCAGCAGAAAATGTATTTTATTGGTTTGTTGTTTAACTTAATTTATATTGTAGACCAAAGATCTAAACTAAAATCAAAATATATCGAGTTTACAAGAGTTGAAAATAAATCTGATTTGAACCCCAAACTTATTTATTTACTTTTATTCCTTAATATTTGATACATTTTCACCAAAGATTTTCTGTCAAATGAAGACAAGTTTCGAAGAATAGAGAATTTAAAAAAAATTAGAGATTTGTTTTAAACTAGCTGACCAGGTGTGCTTTGCTACCCTTTTCGAAAAAAGTTGTTTTTTTTTAGTTAAAAAAAATCTTTCTTTTCAATTAAACTTCAACATTATTTGGAAGTGATCTATTCTAATGAAATCTGAACATCTGTTTTTACGTTTTGAGTTTCCAGTCTCAACGTAACTAGAAGGTTTGTAGTTGAAAGGAGCCTCTTTTTACAAAGAAAGGAATATCTTTGATACAATGACTGAAAACTTATTTAATAAAAAAAAACTTTTTGTAAGTGGGAGAAGTCTTTCATTTCATCTAAAGCTTTATGAAAAACACTTAGAAATTGTTTTATAGATAATATGTACGTTACATTTCCAGCATTTTCACAAAAAGCGATCTTCTTGCAAGAATTCCCAGTATAGATCTAAGTTTATGAATTTTATTTTCGAAAAACGTCATTAATCTTTAATTCTATAAGTTTAGAATTGAATTATTTTTTGTTTGAATTCAGTAATTGACCTTCAACATTTGTTATTGTTATTTTCTTTGAAAGGTCTAAATCTCTAAGTATAAGTCTAAATACCTACTACAATTTTAGGAATATTTGAAAATTCTTTACTGATTTTTCATTTCTGTTATTAAATTTTCCAGAAATGCCTTTTTTGTTTATTTCTGAACAGTCCCACCTCCTTTAAAAAAATATTAGGGGTAGATGTAAGTGGGAGGAGTTTTTTTAATTGAATCATTTCATACTCAAATCTGACTTGTATACTAAACTTAGTGAAGTTGCTAGGAAATTGTTCAAGTAAATTATTTGTGAGAACACAGAAAAAACATTTAATCTAAACTTATCTATCAATACAAACCACGACCAGCTTGGTGCGATTTATGAAAAATCTTACGTTGGTTTTGTAGGAGAGCATCGACAAAAGCAGGAATAGAATTACAAATCGGTAAATCATCTCATTACGTCATGAGTTGTATGTGTACCGAATTTGATCGGAGGAATTTGTTCTAGTTTTATCCTATATTTATTACATCAAATTCGTATAGAAACTCTCCTCCCTTTTCTTAGAAAGAAGTGCTCTTACAGTACAATGAATTGTCAAATTATATCATGACTTGGTAATCAATGTGATAAATCATGTCATAATGTCAAATTTAGTTTAGTAGCAAGTTTGAAGCAAATCTCTTATAAGTTTTTGGATATTGTTATCACGGTATTTTTATGTGAGAGCCAAAACCAAAACTTTTTTGAAAATTAAAAAAAGTATAAACTTTCATGTGTAACGGTCTCTTTAAAATAATTAAAGTTTAGTCATATTTTGTTCATTTTGTATGGAAGCCCCCCTTCACAAAAATGGAAAACTCCTCATGATATTCTAAATCATCTCATAACTTCAAAACTTGGATGAGTACCAAATATGATCAAAATAGTTTAAAAAAATTTTCGAGTTATGTCACATTTTATGAACAGTATGCAAGAAAAGTTTATCCACCCTCAGCAAAAAACTAGATTTATTCCAAAAACCCCTACGGAAAATTAAAACACAGTTAATTGTTGTTCAGTTTATTATTGTTTATGTTAAAACAGAGTCAATTCATTCAAGTTCCAAATTAAAAACATATTCTGTTGCATTTGAGATATGATGTTAAAAAAAAAGATAAAAAATAACGCAAAAAAAAGTTTATCCACCCCTCTGGCTCACATAGCTTTAGTACTTCGTGTGACCTCCTTTGGCTTCAATAACTGCTTGACAACGTCGTGGCATCGATTCAACAAGCTTATCAGTTGTTTCCGGGGTGATTTTGTCCCATTCAGTTGAGATTACCTGCCGCAATTGCTGGATGCTTGTTGGTTTTTCCTCCTGAACCTTAATTTTCAAAATTGACCAGAAATGCTCGATCGGATTAATGTCGGGAGACTGTGCTGGCCACTCCATAACCTTGATACGCTTTTCTTTGAACTATAGCGAAACCATCTTTGAGGCGTGTTTCGGATCTCCGTCTTGTTGGAACGTATATCTGCGCCCCAACTTCAGCTTTTGTGCAGACGCTGGTAGTTTCCGCTTCAAAATATCCAAAATAAACCTCCTTGGTCATGATTCCATCGATGAATTCAAGTTCTCCAACGGCGGATGTAGCCATAGATCCCCACACCATGACTCTACCTGCAAATAAAAATCAAAGTTATGCTCAGTTGGCTTAAAAATTAACGCACCACCGCCATGCTTGACTGTAGGCCGCAAACACTCCTTTTCCAAACTTTCACCGGTTCGCCGCCATTTTCTTGTGATACCATCAGACTCAAATAGCATTACTTTCGACTCATCGGACCAAATCACCGTATTCCAGTCATCACTGGTCCAGGGCCCACTTCAATCTTTTTTGATATTTTTTGCGGACAACCATGGCTTCTTAAGCGCTACTCTGCCCTTAAGACCATTCTTATGAAGACGATTTCGCACGGATTGTGATGTCAGTTGAATGGAAAATCCGCTTTCAATCTGTTTTCGCAATTTTCGGAGCTGATTGTCCCCGGCCCAGCTCTGCCTTCTTCACGATAGCTCTGTCAATGCGGCCTGTAGTCTTTGAAGGACGCCCCGATCGCTTAGCTGGTGAGATAGAACCACGCTTTTTGGTCACCTGAACAATCCTAGCAACCGTATTTTATTAAGCTGGACAATATCGGCAATATTAAGGTAAATTTTGCCGGTTTTGTGATGTTCAACAATCAAATTTCGGATGCTGATCGGAATTTGTGCTTTTTTGGGCATTTGCAACCAATTACTTCCAATTTTGAACACGAAACACGAAACGAAAACTTCAAGAGCGCTAAATGAGAGCTAGACACAATGTTTACATTCAAGAAAGCTGCAGGCTACACACTAAAATTTTGTAAAAAACAATAAAATCGTAGTATCCATTTGAAATGTGGCCACTCAAAATCGATTTTTGATTTCCCGCATTTTTCCCGTCTTTTTCCCGCATGGTCTCACGAAATTCCCGATTTTGCAAAACAGAAAACCAAGCAAAATTCCGAATATTGTTTTGAATATTTATTTCTTTTCGTGGTAAATGACCTTTTAATGGATTTTTTCAGTTATTTTTACCAATTAAACTACAAATCATTAGATTGATATGCAGGGTTTTTTTTTTAATTTTTAAAACTATGTCACTCGAGTCGAAAATGTTGAACAAATAAGATTGTTCATAAAAGAAAAAGGATAAGGTACACCGGGGTAAGTATGGACGTGGGGTAAGTGGGGACGGTAGATATTGAAACAATACTGTGCACTATTTTTTCAAACTTTGAATGCAGAACGTTAAATTTACTTGTAATCTATCCAATAACTAACCAATAACAAAGAAATACAATTCCGATAAATAATAGCGGATGTTTACAGCGACATTTTGTTAATTTTCTATTTTTAAATATGCTGTCGGTCGAGTTGATGTGCAACTTTTTCAATGGCAAATTCCTCGTAAACTAGCTGGCTCTTGACGAAAAAAAAAATCTTCCATTTGGAACAACCAGTTAGGAAAAGAAACAGCGGTTTAAAATCAATTAAGCAAGTTGAAACTAGCCGAAACCGATTCAAATCGGCAGGAAGATCCGTTTCGACCTGGTAGAAGTTGGTCGAAGTCCATTGGAAAGAGACTGGTGATCAACTGTCAATCCATTTCTACTTGTTTCGACATATTTCGAAAGAATTCCCGGCTTTTTCCCGCTGGATTTCAATTTCCGTCTTTTTCCCGCATTTCCCGCTTTTCCCGAATGGGTGGCCACCTTGCATTTGAGGGTGGATTAACTTTTTTGCGTATTTTTTACCCTTTACAAAAGAAAATATATAAACGCCGTATTTTCAATGGCAATATAATAAATAAACATAAAATGATAAATTGTGGAGGAACATTCATGAAATCAACTTGATTTTCACCAGAAAAACATTACTAAATTTGTGAGGTGGATGGATAAACTTTTTTTGCATACTGTATATGGATTTGACATGGGACACCCCCTCCCCGTTTAAAAATGGCAAGGGGGTTTCATATAACAAATCACCTGAATATGTCGAAACATGTTCAACAATACAATATCATGATGTAAAATTTGTTTTTGTAGAAAATTTGATAACAATAGCTTAAAAACTGTATAGATTGAGCCTCACATCTTATTATTTTTGTATGGAAGCCTCTCCTCTTCGGAGGGGACCGAAACATTTAGCGGTCACGCCAGATCTCTCTACGAATGAAAATCCGAATCTTCAACTCAAACGTCAAATCCGTATTGCTCTACGGGTGCGAAACTTGGTGCACATATGCGGTAACGACGGCAAGTATTTGTAAACCGCTGCCTGCGGAATATCATCTGCGCTTGATGCCCTGGCTACTGGATCTCAAATGAGGAACTTCATCACCGGTGTCATCAAAGGGCGCTAGAAATCGTAGGCTAGGAACGTAAGTAAAGATGGATTTCTTCCTTTTTCGATTTATTTAAAATGTCAAAATTAATGTCATTTAGCATTGAGAAAGTTTGTTGGATAGATTCCTCATAGGGCCAGCATTTGCAGGTTTTAATAAGACAAAAAGCAATGAGAAAAATGTCCTTTAACTTCCATCCGACTTATTTGACGTTTCCTTTCATAAGTAATTTCCCAAATCTAGCGAAGAGCTTGATGCTGTCAAACAACAATCCACAAGGCAGGAAATATAAGTCCGTGTGTCTACTCGAGTGAGTGTGTTGCAGTCCCTCCACTACCATTCGGTCCATAATGGCATGCTATCAATCAGTTTAGTTGAAGAGACTAACTCTCCGACTATGTTATGGTTGACCAATTTCACCGCTCCGATGTGTCCCCGGATAGCTACATATGTCCCAGCAGACTAAACCGAACGTCGTGTCCAGGGTCAATCAATTTCAGTGCGGAATTTATACCATCAAACGTCAGTCCGACACATATATGTGTTCCTAGTATGTCTGTGCTACGATATCGGTTCCTTTCCACTTGATTTGACAAATAAATGTTCAGTGTGTGGTACCTACCTATATGTTTAGCGGCACTGTGATTGTGTCTTTTTTGTTCTTAGAAGAAGACACTACGATAATAGGTTCCAGTTTATTGCCTTTTGCGAATTCTAACGCACCAATGCGTACAGTGTTTCCGTTAAGGATGTTGTTCGTCAATTGGGATACAAAAGGCTATAATTAATCCGTCGTTAAACTTATTAGTTATGTCGTGAACTATCAAAATATTGTCATTATTGAACACGCTTTAAATTTGTTGTTCGGCCATTTTCCATATATTAAAAAAAAACATATATTTTTCTTCGAACGTAAATGTATGTTTATGTTTAAAATATGAAGAATCATTGTTAACATATTAGTGATCATTTTTGCATTATAACCCTTTGGTTCTGAGGGCCTCATAAAAAATTGCAAACGTCAAAAAATAAATAAATATGTAAAAAAAGTTAAATAATCGGTTAAATAATAATAATTGTTTCTGGCCCTTCTGTAAATATTTAAATATAAATTGCAAGTGGTATTTTTTGAGATCCTGACTTTGTGTTTTCAACAATATTTAAGTAATTTTTATTCACCCCCATTTTGATTGATCTAAGACCATAGATACCCGCGGGCATCTTTTAGGGCGTAACTTTTAAAAGGTTCATAAAACAAGAGATACTCTAGCCCTAGTAAGCCTTAGTTCACCTTACTCTCTGAGAATCAAGACTTGAGACCTGAGATCTAGGATCTGGACCATGGACATGAGAACTTAGAGATGAAACATAGCATATGCGACATGGGACGAGAGACATGAGACTTAAGCTGAGCCTAAGACATAAGACTTTTGACTTGGGAAATGAAACATGAGACATGATACATGAGACTAGAGTAGCGAGGCGTGAAACTTGAGAAATGAGAAGACTTTAAGACATGGGAAGAGCAACTGAAACGTGAGATATAAGACGTAGAAACTGAGCAATAAAGCGTGAGATGAGTTGTGAGACAGGAGAAGTAAAATATGAGATGTAAGAAGTGAACGTTAGAAGTAAGGGATGAGATGTGAGACGTGAAAAGTGTGACGTGAAAAGTGTGACGTGATAAATAGTACGTAAGACGTGGTGCATGATAAATGAGGTATGAGAAGTAAGTAGTGTATTCGAAAAAAATCAACACTTTGTTTTGTGAATAACTTTTCAATGACCAAATTTTTGTGACGTTCTGTCAAGTGGTATTTGAAATAGCGTCCAATGAAGAAGTTCATCCACTTTAACTTTTGGGAGCCAAGTGCGCCATCTATAAAGCATATTATGAACTAACCATTTTCCAAATCAAACCAACTTTTTTTGTTTGATTTTTATCAAAAAAGGCTTGGATTTCAAAACTACTCTAATTTTAAATTTCATCGAAGTTATGGCAAGTTATTACTCCATCTCTTTTATCGAGTTATTGCACCTTTCCAGATCCAACCAAAACAGAGTACCAAGTTTGTAGGACCTATGGAAGGCAAAAGGTCGAATTTGAAGGCAGCCTTCTTTGTATATTGAGTCATTAATTGAGCCAATAGTTATGTAATACTGACTGATTTGCAATCTTCACAGATTGTCGGCCCCCTCAAGTGCTAGACATCAAACTTTTCATTTTTTTCTTCTTTATCTCCGGAACATCCAGGCGAGACTTTTCAACTAAAAGTTTTTGGCTGGAAACCTGCCAGGTGACCGCTAAAGAGTTCGTTTTGCTGTCCATTACGAATTTTTTCTAAAATCTCCACGATTTGACCACCGTATTTTGTTTATTTAACGACGAGCAGCTTTTTTACCTTGAAGAAATGAAGTCAGACCTCTTTATGAACAGTAGAAAATTATTTTTTATAACTTCTCCAATCGGAATTTTTGGTTGCGCTTGATACTGTAACAAACATTCCCTACCTTGATGGAATCATTCTTGAATAGATTGAACTTTGGAGAACAGATTATTTCCAGGAAGACCCAAATCCCACTCAGACTATCCTGAATTTTTGCGATTCTGCCCAAAAAATTTAGTCAATGACCCTCTATGTTGAACGATATCTCAAAAACCACTTGACAGAACGTCACAAAAATTTCGCACATTTAAACAACTTACACTAGTAAGAAGCTTAACTGAAAGTTTCATCAAGTTCTATTCATGCATGCAAAAGTTATTCACAAAATAAAGAGCTGCATTTTTTTTTCGAATACACTCCTCAAGACGTGAAACCGATCTCATGCCTTACTTTTTATGTCTCATGTACTGCCGTTCTAAGCAAGATTGTCCCATGTGGAAAAACGTGCAAACGAGAAAAACGCGATTGAAATATCAGCTATATTTCCAATTTTTCTCTCAAACTAAAAATTCACCGACAGTTTTTTCGTAGTGAACAGTTCAAGTTAATCATTTTACAATGTTTTCTGCCAAAAAAAATTACATTTCCTACAAAAAAAAAAAAAAAAAACAGCAAATAAGAGCCAAAATTCTCCGTGTGACACTGTTGTGTAGAATCGGAACGCATGCCGATGCTAGTTCTACGAAAAACTGTCACACGGCTACAATTTTTCTATCATTTTAAAAGCTTGCGTAGTTTATTTTTATCCCAAAAACTCATGCTAAACCGTAATTTGAGAAATACGTTCCTCTTTGTTTATAAAAATGTATAGTTGAGTATGGATCTTGTAAGTAGTGCCTACCGAAAAGTTTTAGTGCAAATTTCTTTGAATAAAACACTCAAGGCTTCTCGCTCCTCCTCTGTCCTCTATTTTAGTGTTCTTTTCAGTGAATAACATTAAATTCAACAGTTTGAACTCATCTTAAGACAATTTTTTGATGAAATTTACATTTTTCATTGAATTTTCTCTAGTGTGACATTCTTGCGTAGAACTATCAACATAGAGACAACACCCTTGATGAAAATTTCGTATAAGTTCAGAACAAAGTATACTTGTTTGTGTTTTTATTCGAAAGTTAACACTAAAAGAGACCATTTCCAGCAAAAAAGTGAAAATGACCCAAAAGTCACATGGGACATTCTTGCTTAGAACGACAGTGTAAGGGTTTCATGTCTCATGTTTCATGTCTCATCACTTATGAACCAAGTTTCATGTCCTTTATTTCAGAATTTATGTTCCACATTTTATGTTTCAAATCTCGTGACTTTTAAGTTCCATTTTCATGTCTCAAGCGGGGACTGAGATGAAGAGAGAAGATACACCAATGATCACGCAAGTTTTGCAGCCAATGATTCAAATTGTATTGAATTGTTTTCGATTGTGCGAGAAAACGAGTAAATTTGAGTCAAAATGAGAGAAACCAAAGAGAGAATTTGAAGGAAAGTCTCAAGTGTTTCGTCTCGTGTCCCACGTCTCAGTTCGCAAGTTTCATGTCTACATCCCCATGTATATTGACTCAGGTCTCAGCTTTTAAATCTCATAGCTTAGCTTTTCCTCATTTTGAAACATTTCTAAATTTTTTCCTACTTAAAAAGAATATTTACTCAGATACCGTGTTCATTCTGAAACCGTATAAAAAGGCAGAATAATATTGTTTTCCTCAATACATTCAATACCTCTTTCGGTTATGTTCACCCACAAAAAGTATTTTCTTCAAATTTGTTCTTATTCATACATTTATGTTTTCGATATGGTTCTTCCCAAATCTGAAAAATTTTATTGAGAAAATCGAAGCAGAGAGAAATTATACTGATGAACTTTATGCATACCTCCTTTGTAGATTTTTCTTTATTTTCATCGTTTTGCTGATAAATATTTTTAAATCAAAATTATGAATTTTTATTCCAACAGTGACTGGAGCATTCTCATCGAATAACGGTTCTGAGAGCTAAATACCAAATGATTTGAAAATGTATTGGCTGTATTACTGTTTTTAAAGCATTGTATACTGATAAGATTTATCAATAACTTTGGTACCATACATCTTGCCAAGGTTTACAGTTTTCAATGTACTAAAATTGACTGACTGGAGCAACTACATGTTACATGCATTACGTTACGACCAACATTGTATCACTTCAATGTTTCAATGTTATTATATAAAAATGAAACCAGAATTTCAAGCAAGCAAACTATTGGTTGAAGCGCTACTGGAATTCTAATTTCTATAATTTTTCTATTTTATTTGTATGAAAATATATTAAAAAGTAACCAGTTGCATGTGAATAGCCGAGCAGAACAGTTCACTCGTTGCGGTATCTCCGGTCGCGGTTCGCGTCGATGTATTTAAATTCGTGGATGGTTTAAGAAAGTTGTGAAACATAAGGAATGAATTTTATCCTTATCACCAATAGAGGCATGCTTAATAGTTGTCGAGCGATCCGACGCGTTTTTCGAAAATTTATTGGAAATAATGGCATTGCGTTGCGGCCACCGTAGAAGTGAAACTTTGAAAAATGGTTTCGTGGTTCGATAGAATGACGAACGGGAAGAGATAAATTTGCAGTTTGTGATTCGTGCCGATGTATTTCTAATTGTGCGTGTTTATTGAAAATTGTGAAATATTAGAAATGCCAAGCGGAGTTATAGTGCAAGAAATTCTACGCGGTCTTTGTTGTTGGATGTGCATTTTCATGAGCGAAAAAATTGCTGGTGGCGGAGGCTCAAAAAGTTCGGTCTATCACGCACACATTAATATCGAACGGTTTGCGTTGTTTGTGGGTCGAACATTTGTACGGTTTTCGTTTGCTTTGCATAGTGTGGTATTTTTCTTTGCTTGTCCGCAATGGGACGGCTAAGACCAATATGCTGGTGTAAAGATATATGTGTAAGCGCAGTGTCATCAGATCAAACATCCGACATCCGAATTCTGTTTAAACCGCTTGGCTGTCGGCGTTGGTTGAATGATGGCGGCTACGGATAGGCTGCCGGCATGATCGAAACAGAACCCGGTGAGGAAATTCCATTTATAAGAATATCTATGTTAATTTCATCATTCACAGACACCTAACCGTTTGATGTATCCCTTTTCCTGTTTTTCACCCTGTGATGAGCTTTCTTTTGGCTGAGGATAATTCAAAATTTGACGTAGTATGAATTGCAATGCAGTTCTATGCTATTTTAGTAGAACCTTTAATATTTCAGTTAGCCGGTGAAGATACGCGAATCGCTAGATAGGAACACAACGTTAGTTTCCTGTGGCACCGAATCATTTCTCATAATAAAATAAATCAACATTAAATTAATAAATTACTTAGCTTAGCTTAGCTTAGCTTGGTTGACTACTCATATCCACCTTAAATCATTGAACTCGAAATGCTTCATTTACAATTTTTTTGAAAATTGATTCTAGAGGAACTTCGTGTTTTTTACATTTGTTTTCAAACTATACATTTCGAATTCCATGATCGCTGGCGTGGCTAAGTAGAACAAGTTCCACATTGCCAATGGTTGCTACTCCGTGATTAATCGAGGCCATCAATTTTGCACAAAGTCCAAAAGAATAGTGCTTGGGATTAGCAGCTGTTCTCAGTGTACAAAACTGATGCTCTCCCTTTTTTATATGATTTAAATGATTAATAACGGCGCCGGCCACGTCCTAGTAGTCAATGAGGAAAATGGAAGGATTGTTAGTAAGATACTCTTTAAGTTCAACTAGCAACCTCTCGCTCCTGCATACTCAAAAAAAAATTTTTTTTAAATAGTCAGAATCAGAGAAAAGTTAGTATCACAAACTATGGAAACCGTCTATACGTCTGCGAATCCATATTCAAGTACCCAAGAAAGGGGTTGTGTTAGTTGGAAAAAGGTAGAGATCAGGATCCATTTTGGTAAATGGTGCGATCACGATTTTCCTACACCTTCTATGCCTTCTATGGATCGAGTAGAATATTGAAGGCAAATCAAAACCATCCGAATTTCTTTCTTGATAAACTAGCTCTTTTCCCTAACACTGATCCCTGTTGAAGCAAAGAGTTTTTAAAAGACTTTAATGGTTGAAGACGGAAAGCAACTTATAATGAAAATGAATTATATGGTAATAATTAGACACAAATTGTTCCAAATTGTTTTTCTATGATTATTGCCTTTTTGAAAACTCTTGGATTCTTTTCTTTTTCCTTTGCCTCACATTTGAAAGTCTAATTTTTTTTCAAATCTATAAAGAGTTTATAAACTGATTTCAAAGGATTTTCAACCATATTGTGTAGCATGAAACAAAACAATTTCGTAATTGTAATTTAATTCAATTCAATACAAGGATCCAACAAAATAAAACATACAACAAAATTATTACAATTCACCATCCATACTGAGCGTTTATCTCCATTCCTTCAGTTTCATTTTTTGATAATTTAAAAAAACACACAATTCTTATATTATTTTCAAAGCTAACTTTTAATCATAAGTAATGTTATTACGTTGTTAAAGTATTGAGAGGTACGAACTAAACCATCAATTTCGCAAACACACTTCCATCGAGAAAAAAAATTAAAATTAAGCGCTCAAAAAAGGTAGTCTTAAAGACAATCTATTTAGGAACGCTTTTTGGAAGGAAAATTTTAATTCCTGGATCGAACCAAAAATAGTTGAAACAAACGATACTATTAAAAAAATTGAAACAAAAACAATCTTAAAAGAAAAATTCATGTTAAGACTCGTAAACTCATTTAGAATTTATTTTCAATCATCAAACTGTAAGTTAGTTATGAGTGTCTTTCTGAAAGCCATCATCTAAGTTTTTGATCTGAGCTCCAAATTTTTAAGATTTTTTTTTTGTATTTTTAACTTTGATCAAAACAAAAAAACATTTCAACATTTCATTGAATTTTAAACTTGATGGTTATCACGCGAACATGATCAAAGCAATAAGTTGGTGGAAACTAAAATTCTAAAACAATTTTCTATTTGCAAGGTTTAAACTTTTTAATTTTGATTAAAACTATTTTGTTGCCTTATTTCCAACATTTTTTATGAAATAACTGTGTTGCAAATGTATTTTATGCTATTTTTGTTTATTTCTTAATATTTTCTACCAACCGCCTAGTGAAATAACTTGTCCATTCTCTGGTAATATTCATGATAACCTCTCTTCACTAATCTTCTTTCGAGAAAATATTTAGGTAGCATATTTTTCGAGCAGCATCTTAGAAAGAAAGTCATGTGCCCAAAACGTAACGCGGAAACGTATGGACTGTCCCACCAACCGATAAATATCAATGTTATAAGATAAAAAAAATACTTAGCTCTAGATAGAATAGTTTTTCCGCAAATCCTCGTGCGTCTGCTAAATATCGGAAGTCCTGGTGGTATCCATCTAAAGAGCTTTCTCTTCGGCTTCCTCTTAAGATTTTAACACATCCGGATTCAAAACTGATGGATGGAAGGCTGCCCCTTATGTGCACTTTACTTAACAGAATCATTGTATTTTTCAAATTGTATAACAAAACATTACATTAAATAGAAACACAAATTTTGGCAGGAGGAAAATTTTTTCGCTGCCAGTTAAACCAAGGCCTACTTCTCTTTTCAACATTAAATTAATAAATTACTTACCATATAAACTATGCCTATACCTATTTATAAAATTTGCCATAGATTTAAAATTTCTTTCCAGGTCCGTATCCTTTTATTAAAGAAAACTGTTTACTCTATATAACTGCATATTTATTGAATATTGTAAGTAATTTTCCTTTCCACTAGATATTTTATAATATTTATATTTTTAGAAGGAATGCATCTGGGGATAACCAAAAGAAATCATTGCAAGCGGCACGGGTAGAATGGCAGAAACTGGTTACGAAGAGCTTCCCATCCACTTGATGATCGACAGCTGCAACCAGATGCAAAACGGAGGAACATGAAAACCAAAACAAGAGAAAAGGGAAAGAGTCCCACACTTAAGTACGTGCAGAGTGCATTTTTGAGCAAACAGAGTTTACCACTATCGCATATCGGACGTGTTTCGACATGATCACCGCCATCATCATCATCATCATTTGCTGATAGTGTTGTGATGGTGATCGGTACGTGACGATGATGCCGTTATCTTGCAGTTACATTTGCAGATATGTATGGGTACTGGATTGCGAGGAAAGAGTTGCTAACAATCTTTATTGGTCGTCGTATGACATTCTTCGGAAGTTGCTCTGTTACGGCACTCTAGTTACAATGTTGTTAACTGTGATAACCGTGACCAAATGAAAATCAGAAAAGAGCTTCAATATTGATCTACTTCAATCAGTTTTCAAATTGCCTGACACTTTCTGTCAGTTTGTTAAACACATTTTAAACAGGTCAACGTAATCAAATTTATGTCATTGGAAAAGCTATGTCTCCACCATGATACATCCAGATTGCTCCCCCACCTCGATTGTGGCTCTTAAAAAGGAAAGATAAACAAAAACAATGCGTCCTCTATCCACATCTAACTATGCCCAGCAACAACAAAAAGTATAGAAGAAACAGTATTTTTTCTATCGACCAGAAAGAATGGTTAAGGTATGGGGTAAGGTTCTCATCACACTCGCCCGATGTTGGTTGTCTTTTGCTCGTCATGTTTCTCTTACTCCAACCTCACGAAAAGGTACTTCTTTCAAACAGCAAATAGAGAATCACTATACGAATGTATGTAGGAGTACTGGTGGTACCAGGCACTAACCCGTAATCGGATTGGTTTAAAGATTGGTAGCATAATAATGTTTCGGATTGGATCTCCCTCCTTTGTTTTGAACGGGTTGAACCGTTCAGAAAACATCAGACGGAAATCGATAATTGCTACAATCGGTTGTTGGAGAAGAGATAGTTTAACAGGATTGGGTTTAGTTTTTTTTAGATAGCTGTATGCAAAATGTCAGATGCAAGAAAACGTTTACGAAAATACTCACTTAAAGAAATTATTGGAAACAGTATTCTCCGAAGTGTTTATGTACAACAACTTTTTGAATAAATTAGATACATTTAAATATTTGTTTTCTTGTCTAAGTAGCGTGTGTTTAAATTATTAAGACAGCTGCAATATCTTTACTTTAATACCACCGATCAAACATGCTTTGTAACACTACTTGATAACATTTTAATTTTACTACATTGCTTTGTGTACATGTTGCAAATTTGTTCTCCGTTAAAGAATATCCCTGCCCCAATGTACGTCCAGGAAAATATTACAGTATCAGCTAGTAAAATCGAGTTGATCACAACGAAGATACACACAAAAAGAAAGAAGCTTAATTTACAAGCCCTCAAAAGCGTAGCCAAAAGTTTCATTCTGGAAATCTGGAAATTGATAAAACTTTCAGTGAAACTACCTAGTAATGTAATTTGTACGTGTACACAACTTGGTGACAATTTGTAAAGTGGTTTTTGAGATAGTGTCGAATATAACAGCTCATAGTAAAAACGAGTGAATTTTAGGAATTATGTTCGTCAAGTTATGTCGTGAGACGGAATACTATGTAAATAAATAAAATAAGTAAAAACTTTTTGAGCAGCTTAGAGAAAAATTCAGGAAAGTACAAGTGGTAGATCCAGCTGGAAATCAACTATTCGACAATATATTATGAGGTAAATAGTTCAAGGAGTCTTAGAGGATCTAACAGTGAGCTAAAATTCGAATAAAAGTTAAGATGATTGATTCCATAAAGTTAAGGAATGTGAGAAGTTTGATCAAGTGCAATGCTAAAATATAAATAGGGGAAGTGATAAAAAACATATTTTTTCTGACTGGTTCGTCTAGCTGACTAAAAAAGCATGCCTAACCTCATTTCTACAAGGTATGGAAGCTGGCCACTGGTAAAAGTAACAAATTACGGTGGTCAAATCGTGCGCAAAATATATGGACTGCTAGGGGGGAGACTTTTTGAAAAATTTCGTAATCGATAGCAAAACCAACTCTTTAGCGGGCACCTGGCAGAAACTTTTCATTGAAAAGTCCACCTCGATATTCCGGAGATAAATACTGAGAAAAAATTGAATTTTTTTTTTGGCAAAGGAACCTAATTTGACATTACTGAGTATTTCTAGAGTTTGTTTTGATTAGGTCGCATGAACCATTATAAACCAAATTGAGTTATTGACTGTAAACGGTTTTTAAAAATGTAATCCATGTTCGGTAAAAACTTGGTTTAGTTTAGTCGATGAATGACTTAAACAAAATTATTTGAATTTAAGATGTATGATGACTATTTCCTTTTCGAGTAAAATTGGTTTTAACGACGTTTTGCGTTGCTCTGTATTGGCGTGCATGAAATTTATCGCAAAACCAAAGTTAGAGTATTTGGTATATCGGTCCTTTTGCATTTTCACTGAAAGATTTTAGGAAAATGTTGAAATTTTGAGAAAAATGGTAATTAATGAATAAAAAATCGTGTGAACGAGTGATTTAAGTTATCTTAGTAGAATTTCCAGCTTAAATTTGTGGCTGGGTAAGTAAAATAAGTGTCAATTTTTACGTCGATGCGTTTAAGTTGCACTAGGTCGGTAAACGGAGTCACAGGTGAAAGTCTAGTTTAATAGAAATATTGCTGCGATGAACAGTCTCGAGCAAAACCGATTCAAAGAACATCTATAGGCGGGCACTTCCTAGTTATCTGCGTGCTCCCGATTGTTTTCAGTGCAACCTGAAACGGAATGGCGAGGTTATGGACAAATACAATTATGTATTCAGATTGAATTCTTCAAATTGAAACGACGTTCAACGAAAAAGGATGTAAGAGCATGTTCTTACAACCTTTTTCGTTAAACGTCGTTTTGCAGCACTTTTAAAGTAAAACTCCATAACTGCATTCAAACTCGAATAAACATATAAAACTTTAAATCCGATTTGAAAAAAAGGGTGAAAGATCAGGTTAACACAACGTACCATAAAAATTTATTATGTTTATGGCTTAACAAACATGAAAATCTAAAAAATCATTCTATACTTCTAAAATTGGTGCAGAAATCAGGGCTAGAAGCGACCATGAGGCAAAAATTAGGGCAAAATAGTTACTTTTAGGTAAAATTAGAGTAAAAATAGTGACCAGATCAAGTCGAAAAGTAACTCAATGGCGATTACAAATAATCCTATAGAATGATATCAAGACAATTTTGCTTTTCGAAAATAAGTTTTTTAAAAGGCTCGTGGCCTAACTAATAGAAAGGCATATGTTGGAGAAAAGGAACATTTTACCTTAATAAGTTTTGATGATTTAGGAACGGCGACTACAGAATCCTACAGTTCTGAAACACCAGTGAGAGAGAACTGAAAGATCGTATTTTCTTTGAAAAAACAAACCTACAAATTTTTCAAGTTCATCCTACACCCAAATCAGATTTTTTTTCAAAGCCACTAACACAGTTGAAGAAGACTATGAAAATTCCTCAAATGTAATGAAAGTCATGACGTAACAATTGGAAGATCCTCATTAATTAGTGACAACACATTGAAAGATTGAAAATAGCTTAACAACAGTATGTTGACCGCATATTCACAAAAGACTTATAGAAGCTTAATAAAAAAATTACGAAAGATTCAAGGTAATTAAACAAAAAAGCGCAGAAGTTTCACTAGAATAAACTTCTACGTAGAATATACAATGTGGATTCAAAACTAACTAAAAGAAATTAGCAAATATTCGTTAATATGAATTTTAGTTAATGGAACCATTAAGCAGAATTTTAAAAAAATTATTAAAAAATTCAAAAGGTTTATGAAGTTTGACAAAAGCGCCTAAATTTTTTTTGGAAACATTTCAGAGGTTCCTCAGAATACTGAAGAAATTTCATAAGCAAACCTGCAATAGGGTGGAGAGATAACTGAAATAGGTTTTGAAATCATTGATTGATACCAAGCTATATTATTAAGGATAATGTCTATGCAAACTATGAAAAAATAACGGATTTTTTTGATTCGATTGAGTCACTTTTCACAGGTTTACCTCACATTCAATTCAACCAAAACCGTTAATAGCATGCCAAATGTTACCTGCCATGCCATTTTTTAAAGTTCTTATACTTTTTACAATTTTCCAATAGAGCACTCGATTTCATCATGTTGACATATACATATTTTAGGAAACTTTTAGCACTTAAATGTGGTTAGTATCAGTTTTCAAAATGCTTTTTGCTGTGCGAAGTTCACAGCATCAACATTACGCAGATGGGCTCCGTATTTAGCGATCATTTACACTAGGTTTACGGAAGAAAACCTATTTTTGTTTAAATTCAATTTTCGCAACCAGAAAATGTTCAAGTTTTAGCCATATATCAAGGAAAAACAATCAACTTCCTTACTGGATCGGAGTCATTTATCCAGTTTAGATCACGTGAATTTTTCCACAATCGAAAGGGAAAAAAGGAACACGTCAAATTGACGTAAATATAGTTTTAAATCTGATAAATACTGACTGCGTGTAACGAGTGACACAAAACGGAAATTTAAGAAATTGGAAAAAATGTTCAAAAATAAGCTCAGTTGTCAAGTAATTATTGAAAAATGTAACTTTAGTGACCAAATTTCAAAACAAGTAACATCTGAGTGACCAGTCTGAAAAAAGTGACTAAGTTACTTAAAAGTGACCTACTTCTAGGCCTGAAAAATGTTTAACGACAATAACGTTGTCAACTAACCTTAAAACTCCAACTCATTTCATTGGTGAGCGATAAAGTTTTAGGACTTGTTTGATAAATTGTTTGTAAAATTTAGATTTGATACTACTGGTAGTGTCTATTTCTGAAAGAACTGTGTAGAAATTCCTTATCTAAAGCGTCTTATATTGATTTCAAAACATTTTTTCTTGATGAAGTCATTTACGAAATATGATGGATTCCAATCGTGGTGTCACAACGCGCCACTTTCCTATTTGTTTATATAAATTTCTCAAGTAAAAATATTGTTATTCTGAAAATAAAAACGAAATCAACGATCCTTTTTTATAATGAGATTTAGTGTGGCATATTGGATTGAATGGGTTCTTTATAAATTTTATAGAACCAGTCATTTTTTTTAATTAGGACGGAACAAATTTGAAATCCTTTTTTGTCACTTGGAGTTGACGCATCACGAGGGAGGGGAGTGGGGTATGATAAATAATAATCCAAATTTTTAATAAGTCGTAACAAATTGGACAACAGTTTGCATGCAACAAACATACATTCTAATAAAAAAAAAGTTATTTTCTGCCATATCGAATACATAGATAATTTCTTAATCCCTTTCTCAATTGAATTCTAAGTTTTCAGTCGATTCTGAATAATAGTTTCAAATCTAGAATTCAAAAGGTTTTCGGAACTTTCACAAGGATTTTCTCAAAACTCGTTGAGTGGCTCATACGACTCCATCAAAACATGCTCTTGATTGATATAGGAAAGATAAATGTCTCTATGATAATTCGGAGTCCCTCCCTTTTTCCAGTGGGAAGATATGTATGGGGAAGAGAGTGTCTCATACATTTTATTTGATAACCGTAATCGAGCAAATGAATCTGAAATTGGAATACAAGGATATTTATGTAGTAAACATTTTTCGTAAGGCAAATTAAGAAACCCCGCTTCTTTAAATAGTAAGATGAAAAAGGAGGGAACGAGGCTCTCCATCATGTTTTCGCAAAGTTCACGAACTTATCAAGCAAATGAAAATAAATTTGGCATGGAAGGTTATTCGGGTAGGCAAGGGGTGGTTAAACATGTTGTTTTGTACAAATCGAAAACTTGTGAAGCAAATGGAGTCAAATGTGACATGTTACATTATTTAGCTACGAACAAGTGAAGTGAAGTAAATAAAGAAATAGTCTTTATTTCAGATGCAAAACAATGTTTTAAAAACAAGTTTAATATCAGGTTTGGAAGATAGAAAAAAAATCATTTAAGTAAATAAGAGTTAATTATCTTCAAAACTCAAGTTGCAGTTCTCAATTTATGGAATTGTTGCTTTTAACTATTAAAATTTATGTTAAAAGTCATAAATCAAAATTTTAAAAAGCACACCGAAAACACATTAGCAAACTGATTCAAGGAAAGCAATGAAGAAAATATCAAATAAAAAACATCAAATTACTCGAAATTGATAGATTTGTCAATTAATAGTTTTCCTTAACACGAACAAAAAATCTTAAAATTTTCCGTACAATTTCATCTCTAGTAGATTGCTGCGCACTTCAAAAGGACATCGATTTTCTTCAGGCTTGGTGTCATCACAACGGTATGGCTCCGAATATTGCCAAATGCACTACCATCTCGTTCACTCGTCAACGAAATCCCATCAACTTTGAATATAAAATGTCAACGATCGTTTTGAGCCGCACATTAGTCGTCAAGGACCTTGGAATCACCCTGGATAGCAAGCTCAATTTTTCACAGCATATCTCCTCAACGATAGCGAAAGGTTTTGCGGTCCTTGGCTTCATTCGTCGAAACACGGAATTCTTTAATGACTTTTATAGTTTGAAAGCCCTGTATTGTGCTCTTGTGCGCAGCATTATCGAGTACGGGGTACAAATTTGGGCTCCATATCAAGCGGTACAGTCGAATAGGATAGAGAGGATACAACGATGCTTTATTAGATATGCTCTACGACAACTACCATGGAACGACTCATCTGACCTCCCGCCTTATGAACAACGCTGCTTGCTACTAAATTTGCCGACGCTGGCATCAAGGCGCGTCTTCCTGCAACGGCTTTTTATTTTCGACATCCTTCATAATAACGTGGATTGCCCAGAACTGTTATCGCTGTTACCCTTCAATGCTCCTGTGAGAACAACTCGATACCTGGATTTCTTCAGGCTTGCCGTTCGACGAACCCAGTATGGTCAAAACAATCCTTTAGATACATGTTGTGCTCGTTTTAATGAAGTAGTCAGTGATTTCGATTTTAATATTTCCAAGAATGTGTTTAAATCTAGAATAGGATAGCTTTTTAATTGTTTAAATACTGTGAACCATCTGAGAAGATCAAATAAATAAATAAATAAATAAACATCTATTTAAACGTACTTGTCTATATGTGCCCGAAAATAATTCTTGCGACGCAAACGGAAAATTTTTGAAATCTTGGAATGATTCAGCAGTTCTATGGATTTTTGATCATGATCCAGAACGAGAGTCCAGTATAAGGTCAGAATCAGGATCAAGGTTGAGGTCCTAGCATAGCATAGCATAGCATAGCATAGGGTGACTACACACATCTTACATTGGCTCATACACGAGGTACAACTAATGATAAATCCCAACACGAGATGCCAAAACAAGTATCTGGGTTCAATACTCGTTTCAAGTGCTGATATTGAGTATTAGTGTGGTACCACAATGCACACCGTGGCAAGTCAATGTAATCATAAAAGGGATGGTCTGAAACAGCAAAATAAACTTTTCAGGTGCAGAGAACTCATACGACCCTACATATAGTGGATGCTGTTTTCAGACAGGAGAGGAGAGGGTTTTTTTTATGTTTACGGGAAATCCTACTTGGCAAATAGGATTGATGAAAAAAAATGTTATGATTTATAAATAAATACAAAAAAAAAAACAAATAAATACAAAAACAATGGAACGAGCTCACCAATTTTGTGATGTATCCAGCTGAGTTCATGGGGACCTTTCTAAGATGTGGAACCAACTGACCACCTTTCGAAATACTAAGGCCAATCCACGCACATTAAATAACACTTTATTTCTACAAATTTTCACATTAAAAAAAATTTCGGTTCAATTTTCCTTAACCGAAAGAAAATTGACATGAGAAAAAAAACACGGCCGAACTCCACCAAGGCTTGCTTAGACCATCAGGATCAAGGTTGAGGTCCTAAGACCAAAATCGGTATCATTATCTAAGATTAGAAGATCAGGATGCTGAATCTGAAGATCAGGATTTCGGATGAGAATTTTGGTTCAAGATTGGAATCTAGTACCGGAACAGGATCTGGAACCAAATTCATATTTTTTTGTGTTTGAAACTGGTTTAAGGAGAGAAATGAAGTAAATTTAAAAAAAGAAGATTAAATGGAATAAATAGTAAGGGTTGAAGAAGTTGATGCTGATTTGCCTTGATTTTGTTGTTGGAAAAACAACCTAGTTGGGTAATAAAGATACGAAGAAATCGCTTAAATTAAGATCGCGAGCAAATTTGTTTTGAAGTTTTTTTTTGGTAGGCTAAGTTATTCAAATTTGCAAATAATCGGATTCCCAAAGTTATCAAATCGTAAAAAGAAAACAGTCAATCTCGCGTGAGCTTTCATAACGTCGTATGAAACAAAATGTAAACAAACAGTTTTATTACGAAAAAATACAAAAACTGACATAAACTAGCCGCAACTTCTTTCCATTTAGAATATTTGTAACCTGGACAACATATTGTATATGTGAAATACACATTTTAACGTTGTTTTGATAACTTTTGCAGCAGTTTTCTGTGAATTCTTCAGATATTTCATACGACGTAATAAAAGCTCACGCGAGCAATAACTTTTTCACGTATGTCTTACGGCAACACTATAGGGAGGCAAATTGATGTTCGCGAATAGATCTCGCGTCACAAAAATCGCTTTACTAACGGACATCTTTTGTAAAAGACATATCAAGCCTGGTTTTTTTCTCTGCCTACGAAAGGTATAAAAGTAAGGGGTCTCCAGTCGACTCGTTTTCATTATCTGTTTGCCCATCGAGAAAAAAAGACATTGAATTCTATCCGCGTCCGGACCCCACCAGCGTTAATCTTACGCAGATATCGTTTATTACGGAAACCATATTTTTTGGTGAAACGGGTGATATGTAAGAAAAATTTCAACACCTATAAAATGTCAAAAACATTGGTAGATACCAACGGATAATTTGAATTTTCTATCACAATTGAGAAATGTGAATGAGGAAACAGTTGATCATAAATTCAAATATGTAAAATAAAAAAATAAAATAAAATGAAAATTAAAAAAAAAACTAAAGGAAATTTTTATCTTGACAATTGAAAAGTTTGAACGTCCATTTTTTAGATTGAAAAATTAAATTTTTTTTTGAGATATTTATGGATCAATGACAGATATTATCAAAACAATCTGTAATTATAATAATTAACAACACAATTAATAAGAGCAAGTTCACTGGTGTTGGGAAAAAGTGGTAGAAATTTTGACATTTTTAAAATTTTACCATGCGAAAATGTTTTCAAGATCTTTGGGCGTTGTATTTTTTACAGCACTGTTTCTATTTCAGCCGTATGTGATAGAAATTTTTGCATCACAGCATACGAAACTACTATACGTTCTTCTTCTTCTTTTGGTAGTAATGTTAAAAAAACTTGAAGGCCAAAGATCTTGAAAATGTTTTTGTATGGCAAAATTTTCAAAATGTGCAAAAAGTGAAAAAAATTCTACCATTTTTTCCCAACACCAGTGAACTTGCCCTAAGTAATAAGTATGATGAAGACGAGTTGCAAATATCTGCATAACTAAATTTTAGAATAGAACAAAAAACTAAAATTAACATGAAATCAAAACGTAACAATAAAAATGGAAATAAAACAATAAAATCAAAAACTAATAATACTAACTAATAAAGATAGATAAAATAACTACAACTACAAAAAAAAAATGAAAAAATTTAACAGTTAATGGCAGAAACAATAATATAGGTGGATACTTAACGATGCTTCAGACGAATGTGGTTCCTCTCACTGAGAATTGTTTAAGACTTTTGATATTTTTCAACCAAAGGTTTTTTTAAATATAAAAAAAATATGATAAACGATTAGAAGAGCCAAACCTTAAATTTTAACAACTGATAACCCTAAATATTTACAAATTTCCGATAACAACTTCTCTTCCGCACGGAGCACTTGCACAATGATTTCTGGCAACTGTGGAACATTCAGCCTGCACCAACACTTGGAAACCATTCTGAATCCATTGAACAATTATCGCTGGTTATATTTTCACTTCTGTTTCGAGACACCATGTTTTCTCTCCGTTTTTTTCTACTTCTGTTTTATGCTGCCCGAACCAAAAACAGCTTCAAGCAAGTAAAACCATGTCGCTACACAATGAATCTTCACCGATGCCTGAAACTGATCCCCCCGGTTATGCTTGATGATATCCTATTGGATATGCTGGCATGGGAATCCACTATTAGGAAAACCTCGATCCCTCACATAGAACTGGTCAAAAAAGGTTGTACACCCCCAAAAAAACGCTATTTTCCTCCCATCTTGGATAGGCTATTCCGAGATCATCGGATCAAGCCGAAAACTCTCGTGACTCACATTTACGGCGATGAAGCTGAATCAAAAACTGGTAGAACCAGTTTTGTTTGCTCCGATTTTCCTTCTTTGCGTCGTACTTGTTCAGTCAGTCACTACGCGACAGACACCATGATCTGCATTTTGTGTGTCAAACTTCATCTACAATGGCGATATCCGCTCGAATCGTTATTCCAGAAACTCAGCATAGAGATAACTTCACATAGCAAAAACAGCACTTACTTCAAATTGGCATCGCCAAAGCGAAACACAAATTATCCACCGACGTTTATTTTAGCACTGCACAAACCCTGTAAGGCCAATAAACGCACAGTTATCAAATTAATTCACCCGGAATGGACAGACGGAAATCCGCGATACACGAAACAAGATTCAACTCCCACAAGCTTCAGCGAAGAAGCCAACACTAGAACTGAATCTCTTCTCCGGTTGGTCAGCAAAAGCAAACGGAACGGAACTTTACGGAACGAATGAATGAGAGAGAAGGGCTTCCTCTGGACTCTGGACTGGAGAAGAGAGTGAGGGAGGAGAACACCAAGCGCCGTTTGTCTCGCTCACTCTTACCAACTTCTACGTAAGCGCAACATGAAAACGGAACAATGTTTATACTTTTAGCTCTCGTGCGAGAGCCGGACGCGAGAGAGAAATTAGCAGCAAAGCAACCGAGAGCCCGTTCCTCGGAACGTCAAAACAGCTGACTGCGAATGACAGTCAGAGGTGCCAGGTGTCCTGATTTATCAGGATTTGTCCTGATTTTCGATAGACCGTCCTGATTTTTCAAAAACTTTCGAGTTGTCCTGATTTTTGAAAACTTGTCCCTAAAATGTCCTGATTTGTCCTGATTTTGATAAAAACTTCTAAAATATGATCGAATTTGTAGTTAAAGTATGAGAAAATCGAATAAATAGGTAATAAAATAGTTAAACCCATTTAACAGATGGTTATCTTCGGTTCAGACAATAATTAAATGGTGTTTTTCGATATGAACTACCGGCCAGCCAACAAGCTGCGTACTGTTGTTGCATAAATTAAGGTGTTTATAGCACCTGTATTGCGCCTTTATATATGCAATCTAAGCAGAAATTCTTATTATTTTCATGAATCAAGAGGTGTCCTGAAAAATCCTGATTTTTAACTTCGCGCTGTCCTGATTTTCGACGGAACGACCTGGCATCCCTGATGACAGTTGCTGTCAGGAGGTAACAAAGCACGAGGGCTTATTCCAATTTGAAATATTCACGTTAGCATAACAAACTTTAGAAAAAACTGTAAAATTGGAGCTTTTTCAAACAATGATGGAACTCCAATAATTTGAAAACGATTATTTCAATGTTGTCAATGTTGTTCAAAGTTGCAGTTCACCTCATCTGAGCAAAATTGTTATTCCTAACTTGGTCTTATTGAACCGTATTGAAATCACAGAGAAATTAGAAAAATTGTTATTTAATGCTTTAACTGCTTGCCACAATAAAAAAAAATATGCAAAGAAGATAAATTTCAAAAAATATATAAAAATAGCTAGAAAATCTATATATATAAAAATGAATTTCTGTCTGTCTGTCTGTCTGTCTGTCTGTCTGTCTGTCTGTCTGTCTGTCTGTTCCCTATAGACTCGGAAACTACTGAACCGATTCACGTGAAACTTGGCAGGTGGGGGTATTGGAGGCAGGGGAAGGTTCCTATTGTGGTCTGAGACCCCTCCTTCTCTCATGAAGGGGGGGAGGGGCCTCCCAAACAAAAGACAATTTTTTGCATAACTCGAGAACCAATCAAGCAAATGGTATCATATTTGGCATGGGGTGGTATTTGGGAACGAGGAATATTTCTATGAATATTTGGTACCCCTCCCTCTTTTCAGTGGCGTGATAGAAAGGGGGGAAGGGGGGCTACCTAACAATTTTTCATATAACTCGAGAACTAATCAAGATATTGGATCCAAATTTGGCATGGGAAGGTATTTGAACACGAAAAATATTTCAATGATTATTTGAGACCCCTCCCTCTTTCCAGTAGAAAGGGGGAGGGGCCTCTTTCATATTTTTTTACATAGTTCAAAAACTAATAAAGCAAATGGAACCAAATTTGGCATGGGAGGGTATTTGGATACGAAAAATATTTATATGATCATTTGAGACCCCTCCCTCCCAGTAGGGAGTAATAAAGGGGGGAGGGGGCCTCTTTTATACTTTTTAACATAACTAAAAAAGTAATTAAACAAATGGAACCAAACTTGGCATGGGCGGGCATTTTGGAACGTGACATGTTCTAATGATTGTTTGAGACCCCTTCCTTCTTCCAGCGGGGAGAAAGGAAAGAGGGAGGGAAGTTTCATACCATTTTTATTGCATAACTCAAGAACTACAACAGCAAATGGAACCAAATTTGGCACGGAACGATATTTGGGTACGAGAAATGCTTCTATGAATATTTGGTATCCCTCAATCCTTCAAAGAGGGTGATGAAAAGGGGGAGGAAAGGTCTCCCTCACAATTTTAGTATAACTGGAGAGCTGATCGAGCAAATTGAACCGTATTTGACATGTGAGTGTATTTGGATACAAGAAATGTTTCTATTATAAATTGAAGCTCCATCTTTTTAGCGGAAAGATATAAAGGGAGAAAAGGGGGTTTCCATTTTTTTTTTGCATAACTTGAGAATTAATCGAGCAAATGAAACCAAATTTGGCATCAAAAAGTATTTGAGTACGAAAAATACTTTTATAAATATTAAGTTATCACCCCTCTAATGAAAGGAGAGAACGGAATTGGGAATATAGGAAGGAAAGAATGAAGCTTACATTGAACCTTTATTTTACGAAATCCGGGAAATGGACAAAACTTAACATGGAAAATCATTTTGGTATGACTCTATGATTGTTTGACATATCATCCTCCTTTCAGTAAGAAGGTACATGGGAGGAGGGAGGCTAGCCCAATACAATTTTGTAAGCATATGTTCTCAATTAATGCTTACGAAGCCAACAAATGGAAACAAATATGGCATGGAAAGCTACTTGGTTACGATATATGTTTCTACGATTGTTATAGACCCTTATGCTTTACAGTGTTGAGAGGGGAAGAAAGGAGGGGGATCCATATAAAGTTTGTTGTAAAGCTTAAATACTTATCAACCAATGGAATTATATTTGATATGAGAGGATTTTTGGGAACGAAAAAAATGGGTTAAGAGAAGGACAGGGAGGGGCTCTCTAATCAGTTTTTTAGCATAAATCCAGAGCATATCAAGCAAAAACAACCATATTCAATAAGTTAGATTGTTTGCGAACGATTAATTTGGGACCCTTCTTTTTTAGGGCGAAACTTAAGGAAACAGATGAAAATTATCAGATCTTTAAAACAAATTTATAGATCAAGATTCAGAATATAATTTATGGTTATCTTTGTGTTGCAATTTGAAACTCCAGCTGCAGCTCTCATTTTATAGTGGTTGCTTATTAGTTTCGTCATACTTTAATTTAAAATAATCCAAAAAAAAAACAATAAAATTTTTTATAATTTCTGAAAATATCATTTGATTTTGAAAGGTGTAGCAAAGCACACCGGGTCAGCTAGTGTAAAATAAAATTAAAATTAACAAAAAAACAAAAATAAAATAATGACAAAAAAAATCTTTTTTTTTTGCATTTTTTTCAAATTTTTGTAATTTTTGTTATTTTCAAATTTATAATGAAAATTTTGGATTGTTTGCGAATTTTGTAATTTTTGTTATTTTTTTCACATTCTTATTTTTGGAGATTGATTATTAGATCTTTGTGATTCCTTTTTGTTTTTCGTTATTGCTGTCATTATTTCATCTATTGTTATTTTTGTATATTGTTATTTGTATATATTGTGACATCTTTGATTCATTGGTCATTTATGTGATTTTGCCACGTTTGTCATTTCTGTGACAAAAATAATCATTTTTTTACTTTTTTTCAAATTTTTATCATTTTTTATTATTTATTTTGAAAATTTTGCAATTTTTGCGAATTTTGTAATTTTTGTTATTTTTTCACATTATCATCTTTTGTGTTTGGTTATCACATCTTCGCGATTCCTTTTTGTTTTTCGTTATTGTTGTCATTATTTCATCTTTTGTTAATTTTGTATTATTTATTTGACACCACGTTTGTCATTTCTGTTATTTATGTCATTTTTCAGCATTCCAAAACAACATAAAAACTCCTGATCATTCTTGGAATATTTGAAAGTTCTGCAATTTTCTGTTATTTTTGTAATTTTTACCATTTTTTGTTTTTTTTTTGCAAATTTTAGTTATTTTTGTAATTTTTTATTATTTATTTTGTAAATTTTGCAATTTCTGCGAATTTTGTAATTTTAACTTTTTTTTTTACTTTATTATCTTTTGTGTTTGATTATCACATCTTCGCGATTCCTTTTTGTTTTTCATTGTTGTTGTCATTATTTCATCTATTGTTGATTTTGTAAATATTGTTTATTTGACGCCACGTTTGTCATTTCTGTTATTTATATCATTTTGCAGCATTCCAAAACCACATACAAACTCGTGATCATTCTTGGAATATTTGAAAGCTCTGCAATTTTCTGTTATTTCTGTAATTTTTACAATTCTTGCCAATTTTGTATTTTTCGTCATTTTCGATAATTTTGTCATTTTTGTCATTGTTGTTGTAATCTTTGAATGTTTTGTAAATTTTGATTGTACGACAAAGGGAAAGATTTTATGTTGGAAACGGTCATGTGGCCCAAAATGTCCCCGAATCCTCAGACACTTCCAAAAGTGTTTTTCGTGATCGGGATCAAGCCTGATCGTTTTATGTCGCATGTGAGTCTCGTAACTTACGTCAATTATATCGATTTTGAATGTATTATAATTCTCCAATTTTATTAACTCTTGTTTAAAGCTTTGTGTTTGTTCGTAGCTTGTTCATCTGTGCTTATACTTAAACAATTTGAATGAATTTCATGAAGAATTCACCGTGGAAAAAGGAAATACGAAGTGAATTCTCAGTTATATTTCCGATTAATATTTGTCTTGTGTTTGAATATGAAATGTGAAGAATAAACAATTGCAGTTCAATTGTCAACCTGGGATTTCAAGTTGTTTAATTTCGAGAAGTTTCTAATTATCGGTTCAGTAAGTATACTATAGTATACTATAGTTACTGATTTAAAAGGTACGACATCTGGCGTTCCTACTTTGGTCGGTCTTGGGTCTGAATGCAACTAAAACAAGGTTTCCTTTGAAGATTAATAAAAAAATCATTATTTAGAATTTTTTTTCAAAAATTAAACCAATGCATGCATAGTTTTTCGGATTTGACGGAACATACACAGTAAACGAAAATAACCGAGTTCGGTAATTTTTTTACCGAAATCCTAACATGTGTAAATCGTTAAACTGTTCGGTAATTTTTTCGGTAAAAAATAAACGAACATCGGTAAATAGATACTTCATTTACCGATGTTCGCTTATTTTTTACCGAAAAAATTACCGAACAGCTTAACGATTTACACATGTTAGGATTTCGGTAAAAAAATTACCGAACTCGGTAATTTTCGTTTACTGTGTACATTTGATATTTCCCTGCCACCGCTCCCAGGATCGCAGATATAATTCGATTTTGTAACATCCTATTGGCATACAACATAATATCTTGCTTCTATGTATTTTATGCAATGTTTATTCTCAGAAGTATGTGTGGGCTTGTGATAAAGCTCAGTTGGCAAGTCAGTTGCTTCCTGAGCCGATGTCCGCCAATTCGAGCAGAAGAGTAAACATTGATTACACATGTGTACCGGTAGTTTTTCAATAACTGTCTGGTAACGTTGATATACAGTCGCGAATGCCATGAAAATAGTAAAACGACTATAATTGAAACCAAAAATAGAAGTGAGTCAATTTTTATTTCCTTAATTCAGAATACGATACGACAGCAAACTTATTGATAAAAGCAGATAACTCATTGTTTTATTATATCAAAATTTTTGTACTTCCTTCTTCCTTTTCGTTTGCATAAATTTTTAAAATTATTCAGCATCAATTCTTGTTCAAATCAATTACCAGTTCCTTGACTTTTCTTCTCAAAATCTTTCCGGCTGCCGACGAGGGTAGCTTATCCACGAACAAAACTCCTCCGCGCAGACGCTTGTGATCGCTAACTTGGCTATCGACGATTTCAACGACACGTTCCCCGGTCAAATTTGAACCGTCTTTCCGGACAATAACTGCCGTGGCCAGATCCGACGATGCATCCGGCAGCGGTATTCCGACTACGCAAACCTGAACGACGCCTTCGAGCCGGCATATGATTGCCTCCAGCTCCGAAGGTGACACTTGGAAGTTGTTGTATTTGATGATATCCTTAATACGGTCCACCACGTGGAGGTGCCCATCCTTGTCGAAAAAGCCAATGTCACCGGTTTTGAAAAAGTCATCCTCATCGAAAGCATCCGCCGTTGCCGATGGATTGTTGAAGTAGCCCTGTAAAGAAAAGAAAACCCCTTAATCAGAAGATGCAGAGTCAAGAGTTCTAAATGAAAGTTCAGAACCAGAAGAAGTTTAGAAATGAGTCTTGGAAAAAGATCAAAAATTGAAACTAAAACAATTTTTTTTTTGTTTCGATAACAGTTGCTTTTACATCATTGTGTCATTCGCGACTTTTATATCAACGATTCAGTTGGCTGAAAGTTAAGTGAAACAAAAAATTAACCGAAACTGTTTTCGTTGTTTACTCTCATGGGCATCGGCTCCAGAGACAACTGCTTTACCAACTGAGCTACATCACAAGCCCAAATAAAACAATCATAAATTATGATTCCTTACTAACAGTTCAGTTTAAACCAGAAGACTTTAATTTGGATCTTGTGAAATTCTAACTCTGAAAAATTTTACTGTTTTATAAAATAGTTGGAGCAAGAATCAAAATTTCTTTAACTTTTCGTGCTGAGGTACAAAATTTAAACTCAGATATCCAAAGCAGAATCATAATTTGGTATAGAAATAAATATTGATATTAAGAACCGGATTAGATGTTCAAAACCAAAGTCAGAATAGTTAAACATAATAAACACTGAAATCGGAAACTTTTAATAAAAGCTAGTCAAAAATCTGTTTATTTTTACTAAAATTGAGTATCTCTAATTATTTTCCAAAAATCTGGAAAGTTTTTTGGAAATTCTTAATAGTTAAATCAGTTTCACTGAATAATGAAGTTTCATATTTCGAAAATAAGAAAATTAAAATGATCTCGAAAATTCATTGAAGTCTTGGGCATTATAATTAGATTTTTAAATTATCAATAAAACGATTTCGAAATTGTGAAAATGTCATAAACATCTGTGAGTGACACAGATTTGTGATGAAAACTTTCCTGTGAATTATCTCCAATGTTTTCCTGTAAAATTGAATATTTGAATTTTTCTTTACATTCTGTTCAAATCCGAATCGTTTTTGTCCCCATTTGTGTGATTTTTTGTCAATTCAATTATTTGTTAAATTTATTTTAAGTTTTTTTTTTATTAATGGAATTGTTGTTATTTTTGGACTGTTTGGAATTTTGTAATTTTTTTAAGTTCATTTTACATTTGTCATTTTTGTTTTTTTTTTAAATTGAATATTTGTAATTTTTTTTTCAAGTTTTGTATATTTTGCAATATTTATAATCTTTGTAATTTTTGTATTCCTTGTAGTTTTTTTTTTCATTTTTGCCATTTTTGTAATTAAAGTAATTTTTGCATTTTTATTATTTAAGTAATTACATTTTTATAATTTAATTAGTAATCTATGTATTTCGTTTCATTATTCATTAATTTAATTATTTTAAAGCAATTTCAGGTAAGTAAATAAAACAGAGAGTTGTGTATCATTAAATAATTCAAAACCATGGCTCGCGAAAGTTTCGGAAAAATACCTCATATAAGATTTCTGATCGTCTCTATCGCCTTGATTAAAATTGACAGAATATTTTTTATAACTCTTCAGTTGGCATAAGAAAATTTTACAGATGGTATACATGTATTTTAAGTTATGAATGTGTATAAAACACCAACATACAGCGTGGCCCACGATACCCCACATTATTTCGCCCATGATTCCCCAAAAGCTATGATACGCAAATTGCTTGCGTTTGAGTGACTAATTGATATTTCATGAAAAATTCCTTTTGCATGTTAAAGCAAATCAAAATAAAGATCATAAGCATATGAGCATATTTTTATTATGAACTTTACATTTCCCAGCGATGCAACTGGCGGGGGCTTGTTTAATTATATAGGGGAGAGTGGGGTATCATGGGCCACTTTTTTTCTTTGCTTCATAACATCTTTATTATAAAAGATTTTTAAAAAATGGAAAGGTTTTCTACATTTTTAAGGTATCATTATTCATTTTTTTATTTTTCAAGTTCATTAATTTCCCGAGTTCTGACTGATTAAAAAAAAGTTTTTTTTTTTGGATTTTGAAAAACTGTGGGGAAACT
This sequence comes from Uranotaenia lowii, assembly GCF_029784155.1. Lineage (NCBI taxonomy): Eukaryota > Metazoa > Arthropoda > Insecta > Diptera > Culicidae > Uranotaenia > Uranotaenia lowii. The sequence goes on from NC_073692.1 coordinate 115,097,249, forward strand.
TGGGCCACGAAATCCAAATTGACTAGATGAGGAAATCAAAAAGAGTATTGTGTATGATCGAATAGGACCTTAACCCCCCCCCCCCCCCCCCCCCCCCCCCCCCCCATGAAGATTTTTTTCAAGTACAATTTTGGAAGTAGTAGAGAGGAATTGTTTGATCTTAAATAGGTGTTAAATAAGTGTTAATAAGAATGTCAAAAAAATTTGATCTTAAAGCACCATAGGCTTGAGACATTTTATTATACGACATTACATGTAAGTTTCAATTTAAAATTCAATCACCCTTTGGCAAACAAACTTGACATACCATACCTCGTCTCAAGGATGCGTTTTTATTCAGAAGTGTAACCAAACAAATTCAGAATTTCTATGACGGAGTGATAATGGTCCATAGTTAAATCTGGTACGGCATAATAGATTCCGGCGCGGAAGACGAAACCCGACGGGCAAAAATAAAATTCATTTAGTTTGTCGATTTTTTTTTTCGAAAATAAAGATGTATGAACAATATTTTGACTTTTGTTATTCATGAAATCAACCAATCCATCATTTGTCTGAATAATAATACAGGTTTTAAGTATTTTAGCATGAAAAAAGCGGCCAAAACCGCTTCAGAATTATTCGCGCATTCTGAGTAACCATGACTCAGTTGTCGCGAAAAGGGCTGTTAGTCAGTTCTGAGTAAAGGCCGTTTAGTCAGAACTGAGTAGGTGCGGTTTTGGCGACAACTGAGTAAACGTCACTCTGAACTGAGTAGCTGAAAGTTAGCGAGTATAGATTCTTTCATTTTCATTCTATCAAATTATGTGTTTCAATCGATCTTGATTTTTAATTTATCTTAAATATTCGAAGTAGCAAATTTTAAAATTTTTATTTTTTTGTACTTTCAATATTTACAACAAAACTGGAATTAATTATTTTTGTTTTTATTGTATCAGTTTCTGATTGATCAATCTGACAAATTGATATTGGTCACCTTAAATTCAAATAGTTCAGAAAGTTTATCAAAACCCCTTGTAGGTTTTTGTAGTCCGTTTTTCCAACGAGACTCAACTGGAAATTTATTCATAGTGTTATTTTTATCAAGTTAGGAGAAAATATAAATTTAGCAACTTACAAATAAGTCTTTGACTCTTGGATTGAATGAGCTTGCCTGGGATCTTTCCCGCTATCGGCCTTAGTTTCCTGTTGAGTTAATAAATTTTATATCTTGTTGTTTTCAGATCTAATCTGGTTACTTACGGTTGAGGAATCTGTGCTGCATTGAATATAATGCAACTATGTCCCACCAGACTGGTGAGAGGGCTTACAGAATTAGATTGCACCTGGATAGAACACGCGTATATTAGTGATTTTTCATTTAATGATTTCCCTGTTCTAATAGCGACTTACGATTATCCAATAAAGGTGATCGATGGTTGCGTAAACGAGCAATCTGTTCGAAGCAAAACTAGAGCGAACACGACACGAAAAACTTTAATTTAAAACGGCGCAAATCAATTTTCACTCCTGCTATCTGACAAGCTTCAGCACGTTTTTTCTTTTCCTGAATCCCTTCTTTTTTCCTCTTTCTTTCTTTTTACTTCTTCTCTTTCTTCTTCAACCGTCTACCTATCAAAAATCTGTCAATCTGTATGCTGTCATAAATGGGTTCAATGTTCCCCCTAATTTCACCCTCTCAGGGACGTAGCAACACCCCTCGATATTTTGCCATAATTTAATTGTAAAGTGTTGCCATTTTGTCATAATTTGTTAAATAATACGAAGAATAATATGGAGAATCAAGCCGCCAAAAACTGTAATGTTTGCCTAGAATAAAATGAAATGTTTCTTTCTATTTTGATCGTCGACCAGATAAGTCTTTTTCTACCCTACGAAATGGTCTGCCCAAACACTGATTGATCATTTCCCAATCTGTAATTTGTCAGTATTATAAATAGAAAAAAGTTGTTTTTAACTTTTTTAGCCTTTTATTTCAATTGCTGGAAGAGGGATTTATCTTTGGCTTTGATCACTGGCTGTTATGAAATAAAATTCTTCTTTTCATCAAATAGAATTCAATTTTTAACTATTAAATAAATTCTCCTAAGTTGAAAATCGAGAATTAAAATTTCTAATAGTGATAATTTTTTTCCAAATTCAAGATACTATAGTGGAATTTTTTATTCAATCCTTCCATTGAAAATGAAGAAAAGAAATGTAAAACAAGATGAATAATAAATAACAATCATTATAATTTTTCTAACAATTTTCAATCATGATAAATTGTTAACGTGATCTGACATTTATTTTAGAATTAAGGTTTTTAAAAAATCTGGTGTTATATCTTATGTATTATATGTCTGTGCATTAATGTTTATGTCAATTAATTTTTTTTTAAATTTTGATTGGCATTCTATTTCTGGTGTTTTGAAAATACTGATTTGAAATTTGACTTTATGTAGACTGCTTAGAATTTATTTCCAAGCAAATTTCTAGTTCAGATTCCGAGCTTCAGAATAACGAATGTTCTTTTGAATGATTTATCAATCACTTACCGGAAATAGCATTGATTTGAAACATTCATTCTGGTTCGTTTTGAAAATGTTGATTAATTTTATTAGTAAAATATACTTTTTTGAGTTTTGTGTGATAATTATAAGTAAGAAAATTGTTTAGAAATCAATTTTCTTATTTCTTGAGTATTTTTGGTATTGTCTTTATTTTTGGCTGATTTTTTTTTAACGAACACAAACACATACAGGATCTCAATGAAACTTGATGTTTCTTCGAAGAGATTCCTTTTTCTTAACTCTAAGCGTACATCTTTCGAGGATATGATGGCTAACATCTTACAAATGCTAAAACCACCAACCCACAGAAAGTGTACAATACAGACCCCGTTCGTTTTTGGCAACATGCCCGAATATTTTGTGTTGCCAAAATCGAATGTTGCCAAAATCGAACGGTTTTTTTTTTTCTTATTTTTACAAAATAACTATTTTTATTATCATAATCGTTATTTTTATTCAATTTCCGACCATTTTTAGAATTTTTTTTTTTTTTTCTAATTTGTTTGATGCGTTTTGCACTGTTCTTGTTTTGTTTATAATCTTTTTGTTTTTTCTCCTATTCGTTGTTTTTGTCATTCTTCATCATTTTTGAGTTATTTTTTGTCATTTTAAGTGCTTTGTTTTTTAATTTTTTGAATTTTTCATCTTTTTGTCAATTTTAAGTACTTTAGAATTTTTTAAAATACTTATGTTTTTTTTGTTGTATTTTATAACAATTTCGGAACGTAAAAATGTATTTTCGGTGTTTGTCTTAATTATAATGGTCCTGTTATAGCGAAAACAAAAAGGTGATGTTGTTTCTAAAAACCGTTCGATTTTGGCACATGTGCCAAAATCGGATGTTGCCAAAATCGAATGTTGCCAAAATCGAATGTTGCCAAAAACGAACGGGGTCTGTATATGCCGTGACCGGGATTCGATTTAATACCCGTTGGCTTAGAAGTCTTGAAGGCTATCCTCTACGCCACGGGCTGCGGCAATTCTGAATTTCGAAACACAGGTCCTTCGCACGGGCCTGATTGTGTGTAATCCGATATTATCGAAAATAAGAAAAAAAAGAAAATTAACAAAAAGTCACCGTAAACATCCGCTATTGTCGGAACCGTATCTCTTCCACAATTATTGGATAGATTACAAGTAAATTTATCATTCTGCATCAAAAGTTCGAAAAAATAGTTCACAGTATTGTTTTAATAGCCATCGTCCACACTTACCCCGGTGTACCTTATATAAGATTTATGTTCGCCTCTATCGCATTAGAAAAGATGGACCAAACATTTTTCATAACCGAGATATTAAGGGTGATTCACGTTTCCCTTTGGACCACGATACCCCATTCTCCCCTATTTTTATTAATAGGGGAGAGTGGGGTAACGTGGGCCACTCTAAATATCTCAGCTATGTGTTGAGATAAAAATCTCAATCCAACTGTCATCGCCGTCGGTTTGCGTAAGCATCTTTTTCTATATGTTATTGACTTATGTACGCATCATATGCTTCTTTTATTTAACTAGCCTAGAAAAATGTGCTTACATAATTAAACAAGCACCCGCAAATTTCATCTGTGGGAGACCTAAAGTACATAACAAAAAATGTTCATACGCTTATGATCTTAGTTTTGTCATGTTCTTTCACGTGGGTAAGGAATTGTTGATAAAACATGAATAAATCACACAAACGCAACCGATTTGGAAATCATAGCTTGTGGCAAATCGTGGGCCACATTTTGTGGGGTATCTTGGGCCACCTATATTTTGGTATTTTTATACACATTCGAAATTTAAAATACGTTTTCCCTATCTGCAAAATATCTAACATATCATTAGGCAATTTTTGTTTAAAGATTTTTAAAAAAAGTAATATTTTTTGGATTTTTAAAAATTTGGGATGAATAAACCCATTGGGCTTAAAATCCCGGAAAAAAAATTGGATTTTAAAAAATGGTGGAGAATCTTGGGCCACCAAATCAAAATTGACCAAATAACATGCAAAGTTTATGAGTTGACCCAAAACTGTAATTTCATAATTAATTTCGTTATTTTAAAGCAATTGCAGATGATGAAATATGAAAAAGAGTTGTGTATGATCGAATAATTCCTTAAAACATGGCTGGCGATCGTTTTGCAAAAATTCCTTATACAGGATGGAAAAAATATTTTTCATAACTCTTCATATGGTATAAGAAAACTTTACAGGAAAAACGTATTTTAAGTTCTGATTGTGTAGAAAAACATAAAAATATAGGTGGCTTAAGATGTGTGGCCCACGATTCCCCACAAGCTATGATTTGCAAATTGGTTGCGTTTGTGTGACTTATTTATGTTTCATCAAAAATTCCTTTTGCAAGTGAAAGAACATGACAAAACTAAGATCATAAGCGTATTAGCATATTTTTGTTATGAACTTTTGGTTCCCCATCGATGCAATTTGCGGATGCTTGTTTAGTAATTTAAGTAATTTTTTCTTAATTTTTTTAAGCTTGATACATAAAAGAAGCATATGATGCGTATTTAAGACAACAATATATAGAAAAATATGCTTACGCAATGCGACGGCGATGACAGTTGGATTGAGATTTTTATCTCAACACTCCCCAACACCCCACTCTCCCCTAGTTATAAAAGCACGTCACTTTTATATCGAGATGAAAATCTACCAAAAACATACAAAAAAATGAAGGGATAAATCATCCTAGAGGATTAAAATCCTAGAAAAAAAATACAAACACAAAATTATATAATTTTTTTTTTCAAACATATTTAAAAATAACCCGCTTTTTTCGGCAGTGTCCCGCTTTTTTTTTTCAAAATGTCCTGCTTTTTTAAACGCCATCTGACAAGCCTACATTAACTTTCAAAGGGTTTAGTACTGCGTCCAAGGTCCAAATCCCATAAGTTATGCAATTGCTTATGTCGGAATTTGGGTCTGAAACGGCTGTGTGGACCACGGATACAGGTGCTCTTATACCTTAAACTTAAACTCGTGTACGTTGGCACAACGATTTTTTTTCACGATCTGTGGAAAAAAAACTGAAAAAAAACACTTACCAAAATCTTGTGCTTGTACCGAAGTCTGATCTCTCCAACTTCTCCAGCTTTCAAACGAGTCCCATCTTCGTCCACTATCTTTCCGGTCAAGTTCGTTATCATTTGTCCAACGGATCCTATATTGAAACTTTTGTCACATTTTGTGATGATCCCGATTTCGGAAGCGCCATAAACGGGCTTTGCTTGTCCATTCGGTAGTTTTTCGTCAAGTCTGGCCCTAATCGCTTCCGAAACCATCGATCCTCCTATGGTCCACCGTTTGACGCTACTCAAGTCGACATTGTCAAAGTGAGGACTGTTGACGAGCGCCGATACATAGGCCGGCGGAGTGAAAACATCTTCGACGCGATATTTCTGAATGATTGCCATAAGTGTTTGTTCAGTGAATAAATGCTTCGTAATGATGCGTGTTCGAAGATAGTAGAGCGATGTCAGAGACGCGTACAATCCTGTGGCCCAGAAAAGGGAACTGAAGTTGAAGATAGGACCTGCGTTCAAGGCTCTGGGGGTAAAGAGTTAGGTGTTAATGAAATTGATAATATTGTTACAATTCATTATACGTGCTTACTCTGAGAAAACATCCCCTTCAATCAGATGAGCGTGGGACAAACAAACGCCCTTGGGTAAACCGGTAGTTCCCGATGAACACAATAGTATTGCCATCAGTTCTGAAGAATTCCCTAAATGTTCCGGTACGAAATGTTCCTCTCCTTCAACGGGTTTCAAAAGATGTTCAACCGAGAGCGCCTCACCTTCAGTGGGACCCAAAATAAATATTTTAGGCGCATTTTTTATCGATTCTCGAACAGCGGCCTCCACTGCGCTTCGATTAATCGAGTCACAAAACACCACTTTGGATTGGGTTTGCTTCATCATATGCGCCAGATCGTCTTTGTTGAACACCGGAGCCAACGGGTTAATTGGCATGCCATTGGTCAGACAGGCCACAAAAACAGGCACAGTGTTGTCACTATTGGCACAGGCTAAAGTCACAAGGTCACCTTTTCGAAAGCCCAGCCTCCGCAAGTTGAGCGCCACTCGTACGATTCTAAGGCGCATTTCGGCACAGGTCATACGATAATCCGTATCGGCATTGATTTGGATAACCCGGTTAGGAATGTGGGACAGTAGATGCCAGATAAGCTGCCCCATGTTGGCCTCCGGATTCAGAACACTCGGCCGTTGTTCGCCTCTCCAGAGGCACTCCTTGGCACTGTAATTGGCCATTTCAGAAGTAGTTCAAGATAAGCCCTTGCGCGCTCTTCGAAGTTCACTACTCAACTGATCTCATAGCTTGATTCAGCAGATGAAAAGCACCTATTCTATCACAGTTTCTACAATAAAGTACGCTCAACGTTTAATCCGTTTGGCAAACAATTACCCACTACTATCAGTGTTGATTTCGTTCCTGGCAAGCTGAATTTGAATAATGCTTCATACAGTGCCTTCAATTGATAAACGGCTCGATCGTGTATTCCATTCTACAAAGCGCGAAACAAAGCTAATTTTCATATGTTCAACAAGAGAGCTTGCAATCAATTATCAACCTATAGAGAAGGGAAGAGCCAATCAACAGTATCTCATATATGTAAATATGTAGATCTCGAGTACTTAGTACTTTGATAGAGATCCAGATCCTTTCTAATGATCCACTGACAATGATTTGTACAGTATGAATTGCCGGTATATGAACCAACAATTTTCGCGTTACACTTGTTTAACATAGCGGTAGATAGGGTAGAAGTTCCGTTAGATACCCTATGAAAATGGAATTTATTTACCTAAATAACCGATTTATATTTTTTTTTTGTTTTAGATTGACGGTTTTATTGAAATTTTAAGAAATATTTGGAAAATTTGAACAAACTTCGAATAAAATACTGATTTTTATTTTTATCCTGATTACTGGCCCATGACTGGCCCAAATTTGTATGGGATGATTTTTACAACATTTTTTTCAACGCGGCACTCCCTAGATTGGTGCATTTAGGTAAAAAATTACTTTCTGAAAGTTTCAGGTCTTTTGGCAGAAGCACGAGCTGACCCAAAGGACTTGAAATTTGTATGGAGATTTTCGGCAAAATGTATGAAAAATCGACATACTTTCACTCTTTGTGCAAAATGCGAAAAAAATCACACATTCAATTGCGGATAACTCAACATTTTCAACTCGTATCGCGTCACAATCTTCTACAAACTTGTTTGTCATTGTTTAAACTACAATTTCTGAAATTCTGAGCTTTCTAGCATACTAGAAACATAACACAAAGAGTGAAAATATGTCGATTTTAATACATTTTGCCGTAAATCTCCATAGAAATTTAAAGTGCTTTGCGCCAGCTCGTGCTTCTGCTAAATGACCTGAAACCTTAAGAAAGTCATTTTTCCACCTAAAGGAACCAACCTGGGGGTGACGGGTAGAATATAAGGTTTTTTTTTGTTATGGGCCAGTTACAAAAATTACAAAAATTACAAAAATTACAAAAATTACAAAAATTACAAAAATTACAAAAATTACAAAAATTACAAAAATTACAAAAATTACAAAAAATACAAAAAATACAAAAATTACAAAAATTACAAAAATTACAAAAATTACAAAAATTACAAAAATTACAAAAATTACAAAAATTACAAAAATTACAAAAATTACAAAAATTACAAAAATTACAAAAATTACAAAAATTACAAAAATTACAAAAATTACAAAAATTACAAAAATTACAAAAAATACAAAAATTACAAAAATTACAAAAATTAAAAAATTACAAAAATTACAAAAATTACAAAAATAACAAAAATTTACAAAAATTACAAAAATTCCAAAAATTACAAAAATTACAAAAATTACAAAAATTACAAAAATTACAAAAATTACAAAAAATGACAAAAATGACAAAAAGGACAAAAAGGACAAAAAGGACAAAAAGGACAAAAATGACAAAAATGACAAAAATGACAAAAATGACAAAAATGACAAAAATGACAAAAATGACAAAAATGACAAAAATGACAAAAATGACAAAAATGACAAAAATGACAAAAATGACATAAATGACAAAAATGACAAAAATGACAAAAATGACAAAAATGACAAAAATGACAAATACGATTCGTTTTTCGTTATTTCCTGTCACGTGTTTTTAAATTTTTGTCTTTTTTCCTTTCATGTTTTTGTTGTCATTCTGATAAATGTTCCATTTTGATTGAAACAACTTTGGCGGTTGATTAGTGAAAAAATACGGGTGATACACAACATTTTATGGTTATTATCTTAAAAAATTCCAAAAAATACAGTACTTTTCATAATTCTACAGAATTCACTATTATGATATTTTTGTTCAATATCCTGCGTAAGATATGTAGCATGATATGAACCACTTGCAAATTGATTGAGAAGGGTTTGGTTTATTTCAGGATTTTTGTTGTGTTAAAGCAAGCACTCCTTCAAATGGGAGGGTCTCTAAACTTTAAAAAAACGATTGTTTACTCGAAAAACTGCCAAATTTCACAGTTGTTTCTGAGTTCTTCAGGAGCACAGATCCAAATTCTGTCTTTTTTTGAGAGATTTAGGTGACTTTTATTAAATTTCAAAGTTCGATTGAACGCTTTAAACAAAAAACATGCCTCTATTTCTTTTATATATATTTTAAAGATTGCAGAATGGAGTTATCGCAACTCTAAAAGAATCATATTCTAACACAAATTGCCTTATACTTAATTTCAAAACAAAAAAAAACACTTTGGTGACCACAAAAGATGTGTTGAAGTTATCTAAAATCTTGCATAATAAATGTTTTTGATTTTCGTAGCACCACCCTATCATCATGAAAACAAACTCAAGTGTTACAATTTTGCTGAGCCAGCAAGCTCAAGAAATTTCGGCTCCTTGAGCTAACAAACTCAAAGCAAAATGCAAAACCTTGTCTCCTAGAGCCCGAAGAGGTATGAGCTTAATTTGAGCATTTATTGTTGGGCTAGAATTGGCTCCAGCTTTCTTCGCTCTCGAGCTTCAAGAGCATTGATGCTCAGCCGCTTGAGCAAGAGCATTTCAATCCCTGCAAACTACCATAAAACATTATTGGATGTCTTCGACAAACTTTCATGAATAAGGTTGCCAGATTTTTTCACCACGTATCCGGGCAGGACGAATTCGGGTAATTTTATATAAAAACTTGGCAAGATCCCCGAATTTGATTTCATAATTTACGATCGAAAATCCGGGCAATATCCGAAATTTTTTTTGTCAAAACCCAGCAATCACTAAACAAAAATCAAGAAAAAAAATGAATAAAAAATTTCTTCATTGACATATTTTAAATCGTATTTCAGGCTTCCCAAAAACCTTTCATTATTATTATTGCAAAACTTGCTCAAAAAATTTCGTTTTTGAGGCATAAGTAAAAAAAAATTACAACATCTTTGATTTGCCAAATAAAGTGAATAAATCAGGGCAATGTCCAGGTTTTTTCAATGAAATCTCAGTTGCCCGGCAGGGCTGGACTGTTCTAAAATTTGTATTAGATATCCGGGTAAACCCGGATAAAAGTGGGCTATCTGGTAACCATACTATATGATATGGTTGAATAATGTAGGCCTCAATCTTATCACAATTGGAATACAATTTTCGCGTCTTTAAAACTTAATGAACCACCCTAAAATTATTTAATTGAAAATGACCGCTTTTAGATTTCGTAAAATTGGTCTGAAATAAGGTTGCTAGATTGCCGGTCTTTATCCGAATTTATAATAAAAAAATTGAGAACAGTCGGGCCCGATTGCCAGGATTTCATTGAAAAAAGCCCGGATTTATTCACTTTATTTGGCTAGTTAAAAAAAAATAATGGGGTTGTAAACATTTTCATCTATGCTTCCAAAACGACAGTTTTTGAGCAGGTTTTATAAAATTATCATGAACAGTTTTTTGTCAGCCTAAAATACGATTTAAAATCATTCGATGATTTTTGATGGAATTTTTTTTCTATTTTTTTCTTGATTAATTGAGTAATTTCTGGGTTTTGACTAATTTTTTTCTGGATAGTGCTCGGATTTTTGTTCCTAAATTTAGAAATCAACTGTCCGTAGTTTGCCAGGTTTTTTTTTCTAAAATTTCCGGGATTTCTTCGGCACGGATACGTCCTGAAGAAATTCTCGCAACCTTAGTCTAAAACATCAAATGTATCAAACTTAAGGGGAAGACGTTTTTTTACACGGCTTTTTTTACACGGTTTTCGGGAATTACCACAGTCCTTTTCAAAGGAAAACACTTAGAAATTTTTTGAAGTTGAGAAAATCTTAGCTCTGAGACTTAGAACATGATACATGAGACCTGAGGCTCATCTATATCACATACTTTTGGTTGAACCCATAATATTGCTTAATCAACATCGATAACTACAAACAAACTAGCGTTTATGTAAAGTTGATTTGGCTGTAGAGGATTTCTCAACCGCATATCGCTAAAATAATTCAAAAGCTAGTAGATTTGGCTATATTTTCCTAGTCTACATTATAATATCTGATAGTTATTTTTTTAATAGCACTGATTATTGACTGAGCTTGAGTTTGTAAAGTAAATTGTACGACTTAGAGGAAAAAAAGCCAGTAGTTATTTCTCGTGGAAGAAATCAACCAACACGAAGCGGAACGGTAAATATGATTTATTTTTTTCAGTTGATTTTGTTTTCAATTTTTTCAAATGTTTTCAGATAGAGATGTGTGGGTGCATTTTGACCCTCGAGGGCCTATCCGGAAGGTGAAATAATAAACAGCGATGAATAAGATCATATCACGTAAGTTACATAGTATTCTTTATTTATCACTATCATATTTTCAAAACAGCTTTTATTTTAATTCAGGGCGCCGGCAGTTCAACTTACACCGAAAAAAACAATAACAGCATTTTGTTTCAGGGCCATGGCGGCGGCTCCCCCAGCCGAAACAAAAAAAAAACAATGAAATTAAAATTCATGCCATTGATCGTATAATTAAAATGAAAAATAAAATAAAATTGTTTCATTTTAAAAAGAAAAACAATGCATTTTATCTGTTCAAATTAATTTTATTAATATTTTGAATCAACGATTTCCCACGTTCACGGGGAGCAGCATGTACAGTAGAAACAGCCATACGAATGATTGAATGAAAATTCCTGTTGGATTCTTAGCATCGATGCGATCGCTAAATCAACCATTTATCCTTTCGTGGCAAAGTATCATATGATTGTTGTTTTGATTGTTTTTTTCGGGTCACAACAAAACAACCATATTTATGTTCATGTAGACTCGTAAAATAACTGATAAATCTATATTTTTTTCTCCGTGAAGTGTCAGAACTTCAGAGCTGCAGAATTTGAATGGTCTTTTTTTACACGGTTTTCGGGAATTAACACGGTTTTTTTACACGTTTTTTTTACGTGGTACGTATATCAGTGTAAAAAAAAACCTTACTGAATATTGATTAAAAATCATGTTTACGTTTCAATGTTTCTAAAACTATAAATTCCAAAAATTGATCTAGGAACCTGGGGGAGGAAGACTGAAATTTGCTGCATCGTTTTCTGCATCGTTTTTTTACTGTTCGGCAAAAAGCCAGCAATTGTTGAAAAGATTTGTAATCGTTCAAATTTTAACTTACAATGATCAGTTTCGTGTAGTGAGTCATGTAACTCAGTTTTTTAGGTGCTAAATTTAGATTTAGCTATATTTTTAGAACAACCATTAATCAAGCCATTTTTATTTATCAGCTTCAAAACTTTGACGAAATTTGAGCGACATAATACGCCTGACCATGCAGGAATTTACCAGAGCGAAGCAAAACTTAATTAAATCATTGTTTTATGCAAAACAAGTGCTTTTCAGCATGAAAAAAGTTTTTATTAAAAATTACTAAATAAGAAAGTAAAATTTTGAACCTTCGCACTGGTCGGTAGATTGATGAGAGAAATTTGACGTTTGAATTTTTTTTTTCTTTTTTTATTCAGTCTTCCTCCCCCAGCTAGGAACAATAGAGATGCGTACACGCTCTTTTTTTTAACTCAAAATTAAGTATGACCGAGGTTCAAAACATAGTTCGATTCTATGAACTTAAAGTTAAGTACCCTTTTTCCTCCGGAACAATTACCGGAAGACTATGAAGGAACTTTACAATGAAATGCATGTTCACCGTGTCAGCGTAAAATTCTGTCCGTCATTGTCATCATATGGTGAGCGGTTTGGAATGTCCGGAAACTTCCGGATGTTGTTTACTTCCCGTGGGAAGTAACATCCGGAAGTTTTCTTTGACCGGGAGTGTCAAAACTTTCCACCGCTCTGTATCGGAACAGCAACATCCGGGTACAACAAATTTTAATCATCCTTTAATTCCCTGAAAATAAGCTACCCTCGAAAAAAAAAGGATAAATTCGAGTTCGGCTGCCGAACTTAGTATTGAGTATTCCTATCAGAACTTAGTTTTGCTATTGCCCAGTTAAACTCAAAGTTGAGGGATGCCACCGAAGTGCTGTTTTGAACCAAAACTACTTAATTATGAGTTTAAAAAAAGAGCGTGTAGGTTTGAGTCAAGAGATTCAATTTAACACTCCTAGTATGTAAACTGGTAAAAATATCAGGGACGGTTGAGGTTTACACTAACAGTTCTCGAAGTAATTCAGCGTTGGAAAACTTGTCCACCACCAGCTTATAATTACTGTTTGATTAAAATTAACCATATTTAATTAAAAGTTGATTGCAACCGCCATTGGGTATTGTGAATATTCAACCCGCACCGCTTACGTTTAGGATTCTTCAAATCACATGTTCTAGTACCTGGTACTGATCTGTTTTTTTGAGTTTGACGCTGTTCCCGTTTGTCTGTTCGTAGGAATTTTACTCTCAAATGTAAACAACACTTCATTGATAACTATATTGTCGACTCACGTTGGTTCGACTATACGGTATTTGAACCTATTTTTAACATATACACTTCTATTTCGTTATTTCGTTTCGATATAATAAATTACTTATGCATTGTTTTTCTTCTAATGATGCCATTTCAGATTTTTTTTTAATTGATGCCTACCTATCACGTTTATTCGATGTTCACAATTAGAACAATTTTGGAAGCATGTGGTGGGAATGCAATAGAACTGATAAATGTCGTCTACCTTGATACTAGTAACAAAAAATGACATCACCGCGTGTTGATAGACTGTGAACTACCGGTGCGAAAAACTGCACTATCATTATTCAATCAGGGGAGGACTGCAAATTTTAACTGCATTTGTACAGTGAGGCAAATTAAATGTTAAACTGGGAGAAATCCCAAAAATCATTCAATTTTTTTTCTTAAGTCGAAAACTGTATTTCAAACAATCTTTCCCTAGACCAGGCATGTCAAACTGGGGGTTAAATTTTCAAAAAATTCCCTACTGCACAGAAGTACGCTGGCTTTCCTGCCACAAAATATTAAAAAGATTTTTTTGCTACGAGAGGAAATAATATTATTTTTGGAAATGAAAGGTGAACCTGTTGAACATTTTCAAGCAGACGACTGGGTTCAGGATTTGGCATTTGACGTTGATCTCACTGGTAACCTGCAAGATTAGAACTTAAAAGCTTCGAGGAAAAGAAAAAAATATTAAAAACTTTCAAGCGAAGTTACGGTTATGGATCAACCAAATTTCCAAAGAAAACCTTATGCACTTCTCTACGTGTCAAGAACTGAAATGATCAAATTAGGCTACATCATTTGGTAAATACGTACTTCACCTAGAATCTTTTTAGATGCATTCAAAAGCCGTTTTCTTGACTTTAATTCATATGAGGCCCTTAGAGCCAAAGGGGTATAAGTGCATAAAAGCTGACTTCGAGAAAAAAGCACTTGAACTTCGTTGTGTTCCAGTAAATTCCATAGATATTTTTTATGAATTTTTTTCATGTGAATGATTTTCCTGAATAAAAACAAAGCATTTTACAACATTTTTCCAAAAAAAGTTTTATTTGACGTTTATTGAGGCGACACATATTTTTTTAAATTTGGTAATTATACACCTTTGGCTCCAAACACATGCACTTATACCCCTTTGCCACCAAATGAATTCACTTATACCCCTTTGCCACCAACAAATTTTCACACCCAGGTTTTTTGATCTTGTTGATATGGGTAAGAAACCATAAATATGCATTCATAATATACTTTAATATACTGTTTGAATCAAAGCAATCGAAAGATTCCTTTTAATTCAACCACGGTAAATGAAAAGTTCATATATCAGTATTTCGATAGCAACTTACTACCTTCTTCAGTGAACGTTTTCGATTAATGAAATACAATAATTTACCTGACAATGCCCAAAAACGGGTAGAAAATAATTTTGCACTACCAGAAAACTCGGATAATATAAGGGAGGGAAACGATACACATTCATCAATCGAAAACGTTCACTGAAGAAGGTAGTAAGTTGCTATCGAAATACTGGTATTGCATTTACCGTGGTTGAATTAAAAGGAATCTTTCGATTGCTTTGATTCAGTTGAATCATTCAACCAAGTAGGCTCATACCACAATAGAGTACTTTTTGTTGTTTTGATGAGAAATATACTCTGGTACAGTAGATTAAGAGATTTCATGGCTGAAGATCGACCTAGTCTTGGCTGGCAACTTCTAGTAAATCTCTCCAAACAACGTTTTTTCATCAGGATTAATTTATAATAATTCGTGAAAGGTATTTTCCACTAAATTCCAATCACCACGTGTTTTGTACGTCTTTGCCTAATCAATTGGGTATTGGAATGGGACTTGCGGTCACTCTGAGTTGATTTTTTTACAGTAAATTAACGATAGGCGCTTCCATATTAACCCAATTATCTCGTATAAATACATTTTTTTTGTACTTTATAAGCCTTTAATCCGTGACACACTCCATATATCCAGAAATCAGGAATTTGTGATCCGCTAATTTGTTATTGAAATAGAAAAAATAATTAAATATATTAATTTTATTTTCTACTAGAATTATCTCTAAATGCAATCAGATGAATCACAGTTGATGGTAAATTTTTAAACATCATCAGCTATTCAAAAGAAAAGTGAATTACATTTATTTTAAATTTTTTTGGTCCCGATGAAAAAACATCACTTTTGTGAAATCAAGTTAGGGTTGGTGGCAAAGGGGTATAAGTACACCAGTTTAATGGACTTTGGTGGCAAAGGGGTATAAGTGCAGCACTTATACCCCTTTGGCTCCAAACAAAAAGAAAATTTCAGTTAGCAGGATTTTTTTAACGAGATCTAAACATAACAAAATAGTGAAATAAAATTATGATTAAAATAGCATATGATGATTGACAGTCAAGGATTCGTTCTAGATGGTTATCTCGATTTTTTCAATTTTGTCACTTATACCCCTTTGGCTCCAAGGGCCTCATATGAGCAAGAATTTTCGTTGTTTGTATCTCCATTTATTCTGCTCCTAAAAATACTGTTGATAATTTGCAACCAGAGTTGATAGAGCTGCAGTGCGATCCCTTATTTAAAGCGAAATACATTGAAGTGGCTGTACCAAAATTTTACAGCTATTTGCCTGAACGCTACGTTGAGTTACGGAAATTTGTTGCCAGAATTCTTGCTATGTTTGCAAGTAGCTATCTATGTGAGCAGTTTTTTTTCCATAATGAAAGCTACAAAAACTTCTCATCGTTCGAGATTATCTAATAAAAATTTATCATCAATAATGAAAGTGTCAGTGACAAATAAACTTCAACCTGATATCAGGACAATAGATATAATGCATTATAATATAAAAATGTTAAACATTAAAAGCTTACATAAAAATTTAACGCAAAATTTCATTCCAAGTTTACTAATAACTACATATATTCCATTTTATTGTATCTAATCTCCGCCAAACTAATATGTTATGTTTGTAACTCAGTTATGTAACTGATTTTGGTTGCGGCCCTCTACGCCATAGAAAATTTTTAATGCACACTTAGAGCAAACGCACCAATAAGTGAGTATAAGCGGCCCGGTTTTGCTCATTTCAGCGGACCGGTTTTGGGATACACACTCTTTCGTGCACCGGGCGGTAGCATAATTATTTTTAAATTTAGCATTGCACTGAGAAAACTTTTGAAGAAAATCTAAATTTAAATTAATACGTATACCGAGTAAATTTTCGGAGTCGTCAGTTTTTTGCTCAAATTTCGATGAATGTTGGTCTTAAAAGGGCCTGGGGGTGTTGGCAGTTATTTGACGGGATAGCTGCTATCCGTATCGTGACGTCAAAGTCTACATCCTGGTTGAACATGCCATACAGAAGCAGCAAGGCCAAGCAGCTTCGAACACCAGCAATCGGGTCCGATGACGGATGCAGCAAGAACTTCCGAGCAGGATGTTTGCTTCGCTTGGCCTCGTCATCGTATCTATAGGACACCGCTTTCAACCGGTGGTGGTTGTAAAGCGTTGAGTTTTCCTTACGGTGTTTCCAATTCCGTGTCACCCGTTTGCTGGATTGTGATTAAAAACTTATTGAATTGTAGGACGACTTGATTGAATAAAATAAGTTCAGATAAGAATATATTTTCGAATTAAGCTCGATTTTGCTTTCAAAACGCCGGGCACTTATATTTCCTAACAAATGGACCCGAAAAACAAAATTTAACAAACCAAACAATTCAACTAAAATTCAACTTTATTTGTTTATTATATTTATATTAAAATCATACTTTTCTAAAAAATCTTCAACTTCTTTTTCTATCCAACGTGCTGATTGAAATAATTGCTGCTCCGAAAAACTGGGTCCCATTAGTTGCAAACTTATTGGACCTCGTTCCGAAAGCCGAATCGGTAGGGACAGTACTGGAATGCCACCCATATCGGCCTGCACAGCGCACTGGTCTCGATTATTATTACTCCGAGAAACTCCGAGTGACCATTTTTGGTCACAAATTACGATGCTTCAAGTTTGTTTATCTGAAATTGAGTGAGAAAGGAAAAAATGTTATCAAAATTCATAGGTAGAAAAAAAGTCAAAAACAGTATAAAATACAAAATAAATAACTCACCATCAGAACCAGCATTTACACTTTCTCGTTCAATTCCTGGAAAACCCCGAAAAAATGTAACGAAATTGCGAATTTAACTGCAGTTATTACAAAAAAAACCATCCACAATTTTAAGCTGATACAATTTTTTTCTTAAAATAAATATCAACAAACATCTACACGCTGCGACATCGTTTGTTTAATTCTGCTCAAAACGGTAGAATTTTTTCAGTGCATGTTTGCTCTCGCCCCTTTCTAGTGAGCAAATTTGGTGATTTTGTCGGTCCCGACGGCATCGGCCCTATTTTGCTCACCTTCATACTAACCCCCGGTGCGGTATGGAAGTGATTAAACTCGTGAGCATTTTCACTTTGCTCGCGATTGCTGCGGATGCCCTTAAACGAGTTTGACATGCCTGCCCTAGACTTTTTAATGTGTTTATTTTTGTGCCTTTACCCTCAATAGCTGGACCTATTGATGAAAGTTACTAAAGTTGAAGCTAATGGAATAGCAATTACCTACCTATGCATAGTAAATGAAACCTGTTCAGTTTACCATCATTTAACTGGACCATGTTAGAGACACCGGTTGTCGCTCCAAATCACAAGATTTTAATATTTGTGTACCTACTGAATTGAGTTCTGTTACTACGAACAACAAGTCAAAACGTCCCTTCACCAGTGAACCTTGAGGGTGAGTTTGAAAAATAATGATGAATTCTCGTTCTGGAATTGTAATCACATACTGTTATGGATGAGAAAATCGTGAACTTTCGTTGAAGAGTTGAAACGTATAGTAATCTTGTTCAAGTGAGTTCAAACTCACTTAAGAACTTGGACCTATACATAGGTACGTATGCATGAGGTTGCCAGAATTTTTTCAGTGCGTATCCGGGCCGGACCAACCGGGCAATCTTTATATAAAATTTGATAAAAACCTGGTAAATGAGACGTGAGTCATGAGATATGACATGTGAAATGTCTCACTTCTACGTCTCACTTCTCCCATCTCACTTCTATATTG
The DNA here is from genome assembly GCF_029784155.1 of Uranotaenia lowii. Classification (NCBI taxonomy): domain Eukaryota; kingdom Metazoa; phylum Arthropoda; class Insecta; order Diptera; family Culicidae; genus Uranotaenia; species Uranotaenia lowii. The sequence continues at coordinate 115,115,894 of NC_073692.1, forward strand.
GCCCTTATTCTGCATCGCGCATGAGGTGACTGTCATCCCGATAATTTTATCATTCGGTGTTAATTGTGTCAACCGATAAGATTGTTCATCTATTCATAAAAGTTGAGTTCTCGGTAACTCCACCCAACAAAAGAATCATTCGATCTTGAGCCGTGTTCTTGAACGGAGTCTCTAATTGCGTGTTTTACTTCTATTAAAAAAGAAATCTTTATTAACTATAAATCTATATTATATTAGTGCAGCTTTCTTATAAAAGGTAGGTAGTGGAAAGTGCGTACGATTCAGTGACGATAGTTATTTTATTTTATTTTTTTTTTATTTACATAGTATTCCGTCTCACGACATAACTTGTCGAACATAATTCCTAAAATTCACTCGGCTCCAATTTCTCGGGCACCCCACGTTCGCCAGATCACGCTCCACTTGGTCTAACCACCTCGCTCGTTGCGCCCCCGCTCGTCTTGTTCCTACCGGATTCGTAGCGAACACCTGTTTTGTAGGACAGTCGTCCGGCATTCTCGCAACATGTCCCGCCCAGCGTATCCGGCCAGCCTTAACCACCTTCTGGATACTGGGTTCGCCGTAGAGTCGCGCGAGCTCGTGTTTCATCCTTCGCCTCCACACTCCGTTCTCCTGTACGCCGCCAAAGATGGTTCTTAACACTCGTCGCTCGAATACTCCGAGTGTACACAGGTCCTCCTCGAGCAATATCATGTCTCGTGCCCGTAGAGAACAACCGGTCTAATGAGCGTCATATACAGTTTACACTTCGTGCGAGGGCTAAGTCTTCTCGACCGCAGTTGCTTGTGGAGTCCATAGTAGGCACGACTTCCGCTGATAATTCGCCTCCGGATCTCACGGCTGGTATCATTGTCTGCGGTCACCAGTGAGCCGAGATAGACAAAGTCTTCGACTATCTCCAGCTCGTCACCGTCGATCGTGACCTTGTTATTACTGGACAAGCGGGTTCGGTCGGTCTCGAATCCGAAGGCCAGCATGTACTTCGTCTTGGACGTATTAATCAAAAACCCAATCCTTCCTGCTTCGCGTTTCAGTTTGCGGTAGATGGCTTCCACCGCCGCAGATGATCTGCCGACTATATCAATGTCATCGGCAAAGCAGATAAGTTGACTGGATCTGTTGAAAATTGTGCCCCGCATTTCGCCCACCGCTCGTCGAATAACACCTTCTAGCGCCACGTTGAACATCATGCAGGATAGACCATCACCTTGTCGAAGCCCCCTGCGCGATTCGAATGAACTCGACAATTCACCCGAGATCCGCACACAGCACTGCTTTCCATCCATCGTCGCCTTGATCAGTCTGATCAGCTTCCCGGAAAGGCCGTTCTCGTCCATGATTTTCCATAGCTCGTTACGGTCGATCGTGTCGGCTTTGAAGTCGATGAATAGATGGTGCGCGAGGACTTGGTGTTCGTGGCATTTTTAGATGATTTTCCGTAGTGTGAAGATCTGGTCCGTCGTTGACCATCCCTCCATGAAGCTGGCTGGCGCTGATGGCGGATTAGGATTCCGGACAACACTTTGTAGGCGGCACTGAGGACAGTGATCGCTCGGAAGTTCTCACAGTCCAATTTGACGCCCTTCTTGTAGATGAGGCATATTACCCTCTGATTCCGCTCCTAAAGTAGCTGTTCTGTGTCTCAAATCCGCGGACTGTCAACCGGTGTAGACAGTCGGCCAACTTGACCGGGCCCATTTTGATAAGTTCAGCAGCTGCTGCGATGCCATCCTTCCCAGCCGATTTGTTTCTATTCAGCCGACGAATGGCTTCCTAAACTTCATTCATCGTTGGGAGTGGCTCCTCTACTGCCGGCGACGTAGCTTCCCCCACCGTCTTGGTTCCCTGCATGTGCGTCGTTCAGGTGTTCATCGAAGTGCTGCTTTCACCTTTATATCACCTGACGATTGTCTGTCAGGATGTATCCGTCTATATCCCGGCACATTTCGGCTTGCGGCACAAAGCCTTTTCGGGATGCGTTGAGTTTCTGATAGAACTTTCGTGTTTCTTGGGAACGATGCAGCTGCTTCAGCTCCTCGAGCTCGTCCTCCTCCAGGCAGCGCCTTTTCTCCCAGAAAATTCGGACTCGCTGCCCCTTCCACTGTCAGTGATTTTCCACGTGCCGACGGGTGACTCTTTGACCGTTTCGTCGTGTTCGTTCCACATGCCCGATAAAGTTCTCAGCAGCGCTGTTGATGGATGTTTTGATGGTATCCCAACAGTCCTCGAAAGGGGCTTTGGCGAAATCTATGAGTCGTTTTCGTTTGTCAGCTGGTGCGCGCTGAACCTTCCAATTGTCGGTTTGAATTCCTCCTCCTGACCGACCTGAGCGTTAAAATCCCCGATGACGATCTTGATATCATGTTTTGAGCAAGCGGTCGTATTGACGCTCCAGCTGCGCGTAGAATTCGTCTTTGTCGTCACCGGTACTTCTGAGGTGAGGGCTGTGCACGTTGATGATGCTGATGTTGAAGAACTGGCTCGGCACATTCGTGGGTCGATCGGCCACCACACGATCACGCGCATCCTCATCTTCCCCATCACTATAAAAGTTTTCCAAGCTCGTGTGTGTTGGCGCAGCTCTGGTAGATGGCATGACCATCTTGGAACGTTCGTATCCTGGAGCCCTTCCAGCATACCTCCTGCAGCGCTAGAAGTGCAATGTTTATCCATAACAAATGAAGTGGCTTTTTCTAAGGGAAGGCTAAGATCGGAAGGAAAGCTGAGTTTCACAAAAAAAACATTTTGTGAATGAAAATTTATCGAACATTTTATAGTTATTCCTTACACCGTTTATTAAAAATTATATTTCATATATTTCTACAATTTTTTCCCTTACATTTTATCCTGTAGATGTTAAGTTTTTTAAGATTAAAATTTAATTTTGATTATATCGAGAACAAATAAAAACACGTGTCTAGGTAAATTTAAGGAATTTTCGAAGAAGTAGTCACAATTTCGATAAACGATTCTAAATTCTAAGTTCTAAATTCTAAATGTTTTTTTAGATTAAAATTTAATTTTGAGAATTTAGAGAACAAATAAAAACCCAGGTAATTTTAAGGAATTTCCGAACCAAGTTATAATTTCGATAAACGTTTTTATAGTGTATCCAATTTTTACAAATACCTAATTATTTAGCAATTATCGGTATTGATCAATACTACCAATCTGTTATCTTTGGTTTAGGCCAATTTTACAAATATTTTATTGACTATGAATATGACTAGCGCAGGTAAAACATGCAGTGTGCAGAGGACAAAAAACTATCATATAACCCCTGCAGAACCATGTTGCTTAAGTGAAACCATCGAGAAACACGCTTAAAAACGTATGCAGCTGAAAATCCTATATCAAAAATTTGCACCGATTAAAGTATAAAATATGAAGTATTGTCTGGCGTTCTTTAAAGTTGTACGCTAAATCATGTATCTTTTCAAATCGAATATAACAATGTATGGTAGACTTACTGTTGAATTTAAAATTTACAAAAGGTTCAATTACAAACATATTGAAAATTCAACAGACAGCAAACATCTGTGATTGTGAAAAGAAGTAAATAATTATCGGTATTTTACCACAAACTTCAATACTGAAAATAACGTTTTAAATCACATATCGTTTTTAATGAGCTTCCACAATTAAAGAGAACTTTAGACCAAAAATTTTAATTTTAATCTATGTATGTAAAAACCAACTTTTTAAGTTTTCTTATACGTGCCAAAATATCGCTGACTTTTTGTGAAGCATGATAGTAGTCATTTTAAACCTAGCAGCTAGTGACCTCCAGTAAGTTCTAAATGATAAAAGTCTTAAAATATAAAATTTGTACGAATCAAACTTAAGCTTCCTATGTTGCCACGGTGTTCAAATTTTGCAGTGCTTCCTTGACCTTTCTCCTCAGAACTTTCCCGGAAGCCGACATCGGTAGCTGATTCACGAAAAACACCCCTCCTCGTAGTCGTTTGTAGTCGCTCACTTGACCATCGATGATCGCCATGATGCGATCCTCGGTCAAATCGGAATCGCTCTTTTTGACAACGACTGCCGTTGGCAGATCCGAAGACTCATCCAACAAAGGTACCCCTACTACACAAACCTTTAGAACGCCTTCAATACTCTGAATCGCCACCTCCAATTCCGAGGGGGAAATTTGATAGTTGCAATACTTGATGACATCCTTAATACGATCTACCACGTACAGGAAACCATCTTCATCGAAGTAGCCTACGTCCCCGGATTTGAAGAAGCCATCCTCATCGAAGGCCTCTCTGGTTGCCAATAGATTGTTGAAATAACCCTAAAGGAAAATTGTAAGGTAGAATCATGCTTGTTTGAAGAAAAAATTCTCAAAAATACTCACCAAAAACGTATGCTTGTAACGGAATCTCATCTCGCCAACTTTGCAAGGTCCCAATCGGTTGCCATCTTCATCAACGATCTTGGCCACAATGTTGGACACCATCTGTCCTACGGAATCGGACTTATAAGGTCCATAAGCTTTAGTTATGAATCCGATTTCCGAAGTTCCGTAAACCGATTGGGCACATCCATTTGGTAGCCGTTTTTCCAGCTTGACTCTGATACTTTCGGAGACCATCGATCCGCTCAGGGTCCATCGTTTGACACTGCGGAAATCGGCCTGTTCGAAGTACGGACTGTTGATCAGGGCCGACAAGTAACACGGCGGAGTGAAGACATCATGAACCCGGTATTTTTCGATGATGGATACCAGAAGCTTTTCGTCGAACATCTGCGCTGTGATAACTCGGGGTCGTAGACAGTAGAGCGATGTAAGGGCTCCCAGAAGGCTGGTAGCCCAGAATAGGGCACTGAAGCTGAAGATGGGTCCCGCATTAAGTTCGCTGTGAAAAGAATAAGTGAAAGGTTGAAACAATAATTAGGTTATCTATAGGTTAGAGACATTTCAGAAATTGATCTCCTTTTAAATTTTAAAATCATTACCCTCTTCATAAACTCATTAGTAAGTACAAGCTTACTAAACATCACTGTGATACTCATCGAAATTTATTTCATAAAGAGCGCCTAAATTTATACTCAAGAAACGATACCTAATATTCATATGACTAAGGTTTTCGAAAAACCGTTTTTCACCAGTTAATGTCTGTAACTCAGTGAGTTAGTCAAAATGCTTAGTGATATCCTGCGATTTTCATGAGTTTTACTGACAATCCTGAAAAAAGGAACTTTAATTCTTAAAATTAATTTAATCCTATACATACCTACTGCATGAATTCTGAATCCGCTGAGAAAAAAATCGTTAACGGTAATATTTTTATTGACCTTTAGGTTGAGCAATTTATACAAAGAAAAAAGTTTTCCAAAGTGTCGATTGTTTAAAAAGTGTGAAAAATGAGTTGGATTTTTTTACAATGTTGCATAAAGATAAAAATGTGATAAAAAGTTCGAGGACATACATATGTATGTATATAGTTAAAAGACAATAGCAAGACAAAAGCAATAGAGAGTAAAAAACTATAAACAATGATTCGAAATCTGTAGATTATAAGACTTCATCATAACACCTTGCAGATCGTGCTGAAATTAGGAATTTGTGATCCGGGAATTTTAAGGTTCAAAAATAACTAAAAATCCGTATATTGAACATTTAACAAAACATAACAGTTTTTTTAAATTAAAAAAAAACAGGATTTCTACATCAATAAATACTAGGAATGTGAGTGTAAACTTAAGGTGAATCCCTATTTAAAACTATACATTTAATCACTCAATAAATTCCGAATTGAGAATCCTAAATTTGGAATTCCAAGTTCTAATATCCTAATTTCAAATTCTAAAATTAAAATTCTAAATTCTAAATTCTAAATTCTAAATTCTGAATTCTAAATTCTAAATTCTAAATTCTAAAGTCTAAATTCTAAATTCTAAATTCTAAAATCTAAATTCTAAATTCTAAATTCTAAATTCTTAATTCTAAATTCTAAATTCTAAATTCTAATTTCTAAATTTTTAATTCTGAATTCTAAATTCTAAATTCTAAATTCTTAATTCTGAATTCTAAAATCTAAAACCTAAATTATAAATTTTAAACTTTGAATTCTAAATTCTCAATTTTTTATTCCAGATTCTGAATTCTGAATTCAAATACCTGATTTCTGAATTCTGAGTTTTAAATTCTGAATTCAGAACTCTAAATTCTAAATTCTAAATTCTAAATTCTAAATTCTAAATTCTAAATTCTAAATTCTAAATTCTAAATTCTAAATTCTAAATTCTTAATTTTAAATTCTAAATTCTTAATTCTTAATTCTAAATTCTAAATTCCAAATTCTAAATTCAAAATTCTAAATTCTTAATTTCAAATTCTAAATTCTATATTCATAAATTCAAAATTCTAAATTCAGAATTCTAAATTCAAAATTCTAAATTCTAAATTCAAATTCTTAATTCTGAATTCTAAATTCTAAATTCTCAATTTTAAATTCTAAATTCTAAATTCTAGATTCTAGATTCTAAATTCTAAATTCTAAATTCTAAACTCTAAATTCTAAATTCTAAATTCTAAATTCTAAATTCTAAATTCTAAATTCTAAATTCTCAATTCTAAATTCTAAATTCTAAATTCTAAATTCTAAATACTAAACTCAAAACACTAAATTCTACATTTTGGAAACAAAATTCTAAATTCTAAATTTTAAATTTTAAATTCTAAATTCTAAATTCAAAATTCTAAATTTTAAATTCTAAATTCTAGATTTTCAATTCTTAATTCTTTATTCTAAATTCTAATTTCTAAATTCCGAATTCTAAATTTCCAATTCAAAATTACAAATTCAAACTTCGAAATTTAAAATTCGAAATTCTCAATGCTTAATTCGAAATTCTAAATTCTTAATTCTGAATTCTTAATTCTAAATTCTCAATGCTAAATTCTAAATTCTAAATTCTTAATTCTTAATTCTAAATTCTAAATTCTAAATTCTAAATTCTAAATTCTAAATTCTAAATTCTAAATTCTAAATTCTAAATTCTAAATTCTAAATTCTAAATTCTTAATTCTAAATTTTAAATTCTAAATTCTAATCCAAATTCTAGATTCTAAATTCTAAATTCTTAATTCTGAATTCTAAATTCTAAATTCTAAATTCTGAATTCTGAATTCAAAATTCTAAATAATAAATTCTTTATTCTAAATTCTGAATTCTCAATTCCGAATTCTTAATTCCAAATTCTAGATTCTAAATTCTAAATTCTTAATTCTGAATTCTAAATTCTAAATTCTAAAGTCTAAGTTCTCAATTCTAAATTCAAAATTCTAAATTCTAAATTCTAAATTCTAAATTCTAAATTCTAAATTCTAAATTCTAAATTCTAAATTCTAAATTCTAAATTCTAAATTCTAAATTCTAAATTCTAAATTCTAAATTCTAAATTCTAAATTCTTAATTCTAAATTTTAAATTCTAAATTCTATTCCAAATTCTAGATTCTAAATTCTAAATTCTTAATTCTGAATTCTAAATTCTAAATTCTAAACTCTAAATTCTAAATTCTGAATTCTAAATTCTAAATTCTAATTTCTAAATAATAAATTCTTTATTCTAAATTCTGAATTCTCAATTCCGAATTCTTAACTCCAAATTCTTAATTCTAAATTTCAAATTCTAAATTCTTTATTCTAAATTCTAAATTCGAAATTCGAAATTCTGAATTCTAAATTCTTATTTCTAAATTCTAAATTCTAAATTCTAAATACTAAATTCTTATTTCTAAATTTTCAAATCTCAATTCTAAAATCTAAATTCTAAATTTTAAATTCTAAATTCTCAATTCTTAATTATAAATTCTGAAATCTAAATTCTAAACTCTAAATTCTAAATTCTAAATTCCAAATTTTAAATTCTAAATTCTAAAATCTAAATTCTCAATTCTAAGCTCTCATTTCGCTGTTTTTAAATTCTTAATGCTAAATTCTCAGTTTTAATTTCAAATTCTAAATTCCAAATTCAAAATTTTGAATTCTCAATTCTTAATTCTTAATTCTTAATTCTAAATTCTAAATTCTAAATTCTGAATTCTGAATTCTAAATTCTAAATTCTTAATTCTAAATTCTAATTTCTAAATTCTAAATTCTTAATTCTAAATTCTAAATTCTAAATTCTAAATTCTAAATTCTAAATTCTAAATTCTAAATTCTAAATTCTAAATTCTAAATTCTAAATTCTAAATTCTAAATTCTAAATTCTAAATTCTAAATTCTAAATTCTAAATTCTAAATTCTAAATTCTAAATTCTAAATTCTAAATTCTAAATTCTAAATTCCAAATTCTAAATTCTAGATTCTAAATTAAGAATTCTGAATTCTTAATTCTAAATTCTTGATTCTAAATTCTAAATTCTTCATTCGAAATTCCAAATTCAAAATCCACAATTTTAAATTCTGAATTCTAATTTTAAATTCTATCAAAATTCTTAATTAAAAATTCAAAATTCTCAAATCAAAATTTCCAATTCCAAATTCCAAACTCAAAATTCAAAATTATAAATATAAATTCCAAATTCAAAATTCAAACTCGAAATTCAAAATACAAATTTAAAAATTTTATATTCATTATTCAATATTCAAAATTCTTAATTCTTAAACCTTAATTGTAAATTCTACATTCTTAATTCTTAATTCAAAATTCTTTATTTTTAATTCTAAATTCTAAATTATCAATTCTCAATTCAAAATTCTAAGTTCTAAATTCTAAATTCTTAATTCTAAATCCTCAATTCTAAATTCTAAATTCTTGATTCTTAATTCTAAATTCGACATTCTAAATTTTAGATTTTATATTCGAAATTCAAAATTCTTAATTCAAATTTCAAAACGAAACCTTCAAATTTTGAAATTTGAAAAACTAAAGTCTGAATCTGGGATTTGAATCTAAAATCTGGATCTGAAATCTGAATCTGAAATCTGAATCTGAATATGAATAGTAAATCTGAAATCTGAATCTGAAATCTGAATCTGAAATCTGAATCTGAAATCTGAATCTGAAATCTGAATCTGAAATCTGAATCTGAAATCTGAATCTGAAATCTGAATCTGAAATCTGAATCTGAAATCTGAATCTGAAATCTGAATCTGAAATCTGAATCTGAAATCTGAATCTGAAATCTGAATCTGAAATCTGAATCTGAAATCTGAATCTGAAATCTGAATCTGAAATCTGAATCTGAAATCTGAATCTGAAATCTGAATCTGAAATCTGAATCTGAAATCTGAATCTGAAATCTGAATCTGAAATCTGAATCTGAAATCTGAATCTGAAATCTGAATCTGAAATCTGAATTTGAAATCTGAATCTGAAATCTGAATCTGAAATCTGAATCTGAAATCTGAAATCTGAATCTGAAATCTGAATCTGAAATCTGAATCTGAAATCTGAATCTGAAATCTGAATCTGAAATCTGAATCTGAAATCTGAAATCTGAAATCTGAATCTGAAATCTGAATCTGAAATCTGAATCTGAAATCTGAATCTGAAATCTGAATCTGAAATCTGAACCTGAAATCTGAACCTGAAATCTGAATCTGAAATCTGAATCTGAAATCTGAATCTGAAATCTGAATCTGAAATCTGAATCTGAAATCTGAATCTGAAATCTGAATCTGAAATCTGAATCTGAAATCTGAATCTGAAATCTGAATCTGAAATCTGAATCTGAAATCTGAATCTGAAATCTGAATCTGAAATCTGAATCTGAAATCTGAATCTGAAATCTGAATCTGAAATTTGAATCTGAAATCTGAATCTGAAATCTGAATCTGAAATCTGAATCTGAAATCTGAATCTGAAATCTGAATCTGAAATCTGAATCTGAAATCTGAATCTGAAATCTGAATCTGAAATCTGAATCTGAAATCTGAATCTGAAATCTGAATCTGAAATCTGAATCTGAAATCTGAATCTGAAATCTGAATCTGAAATCTGAATCTGAAATCTGAATCTGAAATCTGAATCTGAAATCTGAATCTGAAATCTGAATCTGAAATCTGAATCTGAAATCTGAATCTGAAATCTGAATCTGAAATCTGAATCTGAAATCTGAATCTGAAATCTGAATCTGAAATCTGAATCTGAAATCTGAATCTGAAATCTGAATCTGAAATCTGAATCTGAAATCTGAATCTGAAATCTGAATCTGAAATCTGAATCTGAAATCTGAATCTGAAATCTGAATCTGAAATCTGAATCTGAAATCTGAATCTGAAATCTGAATCTGAAATCTGAATCTGAAATCTGAATCTGAAATCTGAATCTGAAATCTGAATCTGAATCTAAAACCTTAATCTGAATCTGAAATCTGAATCTGAAATCTGAAACTGAAATCTGAATCTGAAACCTTAATCTGAATCTGAAATCTGAATCTGAAATCTGAATCTAAAATCTGAATCTGAAATCTGAATCTGAAATCTGAATCTGAAATCTGAATCTGAAATCTGAATCTGAAATCTGAATCTGAAATCTGAATCTGAAATCTGAATCTGAAATCTGAATCTGAAATCTGAATCTGAAATCTGAATCTGAAATCTGAATCTGAAATCTGAATCTGAAATCTGAATCTGAAATCTGAATCTGAAATCTGAATCTGAAATCTGAAATCTGAAATCTGAAATCTGAAATCTGAAATCTGTAATCTGAAATCAGAAATCTGATTCTGAAATCTGAATCTGAATCTGAAATCTGAATCTGAAATCTGAATCTGAAATCTGAATCTGAAATCTGAATCTGAAATCTGAATCTGAAATCTGAATCTGAAATCTGAATCTGAAATCTGAATCTGAAATCTGAATCTGAAATCTGAATCTGAAATCTGAATCTGAAATATGAATCTGAAATCTGAATCTGAAATCTGAATCTGAAATCTGAATCTGAAATCTGAAATCTGAATCTGAAATCTGAATCTGAAATCTGAATCTGAAATCTGAATCTGAAATCTTAATCTGAAATCTGAATCTGAAATCTGAATCTGAAATCTGAATCTGAAATCTGAATTTGAAATCTGAATCTGAAATCTGAATCTGAATCTGAATCTGAATCTGAAACCTAATTCTGAATCTGAAATCTGAATCTGAAATCTGAATTTGAAATCTGAATCTGAAATCTGAATCTGAAATCTGAATCTGAAATCTGAATCTGAAATCTGAATCTGAAATCTGAATCTGAAATCTGAATCTGAAATCTGAATCTGAAATCTGAATCTGAAATCTGAAATCTGAAATCTGAAATCTGAAATCTGAAATCTGAAATCTGAAATCTGAAATCTGAATCTGAAATCTGAATCTGAAATCTGAATCTGAAATCTGAATCTGAAATCTGAATCTGAAATCTGAATCTGAAATCTGAATCTGAAATCTGAATCTGAAATCTGAATCTGAAATCTGAATCTGAAATCTGAATCTGAAATCTGAATCTGAATCTGAAATCCGAATCTGAAATCTGAATCTGAATCTGAAATCTGAATCTGAAATCTGAATCTAAAATCTGAATCTGAAATCTGAATCTGAAATCTGAAATCTGAATCTGAATCTGAAAGCTGAATCTGAAATCTGAATCTAAAACCTTAATCTGAATCTGAAATCTGAATCTGAAATCTGAATCTGAAATCTGAATCTGAAATCTGAATCTGAAATCTGAATCTGAAATCTGAATCTGAAATCTGAATCTGAAATCTGAATCTGAAATCTGAATCTGAAATCTGAATCTGAAATCTGAATCTGAAATCTGAATCTGAAATCTGAATCTGAAATCTGAATCTGAAATCTGAATCTGAAATCTGAATCTGAAATCTGAATCTGAAATCTGAAATCTGAATCTGAAATCTGAATCTGAAATCTGAATCTGAAATCTGAATCTGAAATCTGAAACTGAAATCTGAATCTGAAATCTGAATCTGAAATCTTAATCTGAAATCTGAATCTGAATCTGAAATCTGAATCTGAAATCTGAATCTAACCTTAATCTGAATCTGAAATCTGAATCTGAAATCTGAAACTGAAATCTGAATCTGAATCTGAAACCTTAATCTGAATCTGAAATCTGAATCTGAAATCTGAATCTAAAATCTGAATCTGAAATCTGAATCTGAAATCTGAATCTGAAATCTGAATCTGAAATCTGAATCTGAAATCTGAATCTGAAATCTGAATCTGAAATCTGAATCTGAAATCTGAATCTGAAATCTGAATCTGAAATCTGAATCTGAAATCTGAATCTGAAATCTGAATCTGAAATCTGAATCTGAAATCTGAATCTGAAATCTGAATCTGAAATCTGAATCTGAAATCTGAATCTGAAATCTGAAATCTGAAATCTGAAATCTGAAATCTGAAATCTGAAATCTGATTCTGAAATCTGAATCTGAATCTGAAATCTGAATCTGAAATCTGAATCTGAAATCTGAATCTGAAATCTGAATCTGAAATCTGAATCTGAAATCTGAATCTGAAATCTGAATCTGAAATCTGAATCTGAAATCTGAATCTGAAATCTGAATCTGAAATCTGAATCTGAAATCTGAATCTGAAATCTGAATCTGAAATCTGAATCTGAAATCTGAATCTGAAATCTGAATCTGAAATCTGAAATCTGAATCTGAAATCTGAATCTGAAATCTGAATCTGAAATCTGAATCTGAAATCTTAATCTGAAATCTGAATCTGAAATCTGAATCTGAAATCTGAATCTGAAATCTGAATTTGAAATCTGAATCTGAAATCTGAATCTGAATCTGAATCTGAATCTGAAACCTAATTCTGAATCTGAAATCTGAATCTGAAATCTGAATTTGAAATCTGAATCTGAAATCTGAATCTGAAATCTGAATCTGAAATCTGAATCTGAAATCTGAATCTGAAATCTGAATCTGAAATCTGAATCTGAAATCTGAATCTGAAATCTGAATCTGAAATCTGAATCTGAAATCTGAATCTGAAATCTGAAATCTGAAATCTGAAATCTGAATCTGAAATCTGAATCTGAAATCTGAATCTGAATCTGAAATCTAAAATCTGAACCTGAAATCTGAATCTGAAATCTGAATCTGAAATCTGAATCTGAAATCTGAATCTGAAATCTGAATCTGAAATCTGAATCTGAAATCTGAATCTGAAATCTGAATCTGAAATCTGAATCTGAAATCTGAATCTGAAATCTGAATCTGAAATCTGAATCTGAAATCTGAATCTGAAATCTGAATCTGAAATCTGAATCTGAAATCTGAATCTGAAATCTGAATCTGAAATCTGAATCTGAAATCTGAATCTGAAATCTGAATCTGAAATCTGAATCTGAATCTGAAATCTGAATCTGAAATCTGAATCTAAAATCTGAATCTGAAATCTGAATCTGAAATCTGAATCTGAAATCTGAATCTGAAATCTGAATCTTAAATCTGAATCTTAAATCTGAATCTGAAATCTGAATCTGAAATCTGAATCCGAAATCTGAATCTGAAATCTGAATCTGAATTCGAAATCAGAATCTGAAATCTGAATCTGAAATCAGTTTCTGAAATCTGAATCTGAAATCTGAATCTGAAATCTGAATCTGAAATTTGAATCTGAAATCTGAATCTGAAATCTGAATCTGAAATCTGAATCTGAAATCTTAATCTGAAATCTGAATCTGAAATCTAAAATCTGAACCTGAAATCTGAATCTGAAATCTGAAATCTGAATCTTTATCGAAAATCTGAATTTGAAATCTGAATCTGAAATCTGAATCTGAACCTGAAATGAATTTAGAATCTGAAAACTGAAGTTTAAATTTTGTTGTTTATAAGAAATTTGGGAAATAAAATATTACATATCGTCTGGTAAAACCGATTTTGTAATCACACTCGTACGTCTCAAGTTAATTACTAAAATGGTAATTTTCTGCGAGTGAACTCCCTTAGCAGCTATGAGTAGATACACAAAACAACAGCCGCAACAGCTGTAAGATCATAAATTCTAGCGAGACGACGAACTGGGAAACCCCCGATATATGTGATCAAATGTGTGTACATTTGCGAATCACGTTCATATGTACGTTGTAACGTTTCTGTCCGGCTACAAGACGCCTACATTCCTGCGTAAATGCTCTCTTTATGTGTGTATTGTTACGACAATGTTGACGTTCGTGTTTGATCTGTTCCCTTTTATTTAAGAGATTTCAACGCTTGTGATTGGTATTTGAATAAGTAATATCTACAGATTTGATTTAATTTGAATTGTTATCAGACTTTGAGCCCTCTTATATTTGATTTTTGAGACATTTTATAGACTCAAAGTGGCTGTTAAAAGCGTTTACTTACTTGCTGAAAACTTCCCATTCGATTAGATGGGCGTGAGACAGACAGACGCCTTTCGGTAGACCGGTGGTTCCCGATGAACATAGAACCATCGCCAGCAGTTCAACCGAGTTTCCGAAATATTCCGGTACGAAATCAAGCTCCCCTTCAATGGGTTGTAGCAGGAAGTCGACCGATTCCTTCTCATTTTCAGCTTGACCCAAGACGAAAATTTTGGGTGATATTTTGAGGGCTTCCTGAACGGCAGCCTCAACAACGCTACGATTGTCCTCATCACAAAACACCACTTTAGGTTGGGTTTGCTTTAGCATGTAGGCAAAATCACTTTTATTGAAGACCGGTGCCAGGGGATTGACCGGCATTCCGTTGGTCAAACAGGCCACAAAAACTGGAACCGTATTGTCGGTATTTGTACATGCCAAGGTGACGTGATCGCCTTTCTGAAAACCCAGCTTCTTTAGGTTCAGCGCAATTCGCACGACTCTGAGACGCATTTCTGCGCAGGTCATGTGGTAATCCGTATCCGCATTGATTTGGATCACCCGGGATGGGCTGTGGGACAGAAGGTTGAAGAATATCTGCCCTAAATTGGCCGCCGGGTTAAGAATGCCTGGGCGCTGCTCGCCTATCCAGACGTGGTCCGCTGCACTGTATTTGGTTACCATTTCGCTTTGGAGATTGGAGAATTTTCTTGTGTGTTGTTAACTGGTTAAGCTTGAATCTTCAACTGAACTTGCCTATCCGAACATGCCTGTCTACTTATCTATTTGAACATTTGTATATAGTTATCTAGAATGACTAATGGTGATGCAACTTTTCCTGAGCGAGAAAGTTACTACTCAGTTTGGTCGAAGGCATCGCAGATGTATTATTCTTACATCGTTTAGTACTGTAACGCGGTTAGATTTTTTGTTATCTGTATATCATAAATCTGGTGTTACAATTCTAGTGATAGTGGTGTAGAAAATGCATTTTCAGAGTCAACCCACCTTTCGGATCCTCCCATCGCAAGGTAATTTCTCTATCAGTTAAGCTCACACCAGTTATTCGTATTAAATACTTTCCAATAGTTTCTTTATTCTTTTCCTCCGAATATCTCAATTAATTAACGTTTGTCGGTCACTTTCACCTAACGTTTCTCTCATAACCAATAGATTTATTCAATCTGCTTCAATCGTTCTGTTCTGTCGTTCGCTCACTCTCGCTCAACCTCAACCGTTCCTCGCCTCACCTTATCAAATACACTACACCACCTACCTGAGAGGAGCGGGGGAATTTACTTATTCGTTTTCACCTTCCACATTATATGTATTAGCAGTTAGCACAATCAATACCTGTTGCTGTTGTTGTTGTTAATGTTTCTGTTACTTTTAGATCTGGTATGCGCGGGGGATCAGCTATCAAACTATTGTTGTAAACTCTAAATGGTTCCGACTACTACTCGTCGAGACATCCTAACTATTATCAATCTATTACTGCGCGGTACTTTCCAATCCATTATCAACACGGTTTCGGTTTTATGTAACTTAGCTAGCTTGGTATTGGAAATCAACACAAGACTAATTGTGTGGGTACTTGTCGTCGCTGATGATCGATCAGTTTAGCTGGAGTTTAGGGTGAGGGAAATTCTATCATTGTAGCTTGCTGAAATTGCTCTATAATACGCTGATCAAGTTAAGAACCGGAGGTTCTTTTTCCGAACTACCAAGACTGTGTGGTTCAATCGATCAATTGTAATACTTTTCATGATTTCATTATCTCTTTCTTCCTCTAGATTTTGAGTTGTATTTCTTCATTAACGTTTTGCTCTAATTTGTTCTAGCTTTATTTTTAATTTGTAATCTAGACTTGAAGCAGGTTTTGCCGTGTTTGCAAGTTGTAAGGTATTGTAATTTTTTTAATTTATTATATGATTTGTTTTGTAGTACTGTTTTGTATTATTTTGTTTGTTTGCGAAACGCACTAAGGTTCATTTTGGCATTCTTTAGGGGGGAGCAATTGTAAGGATAATCATTTAAAAGGTGTTGTCTCGTACTAAGTTAAGCGTTCAACAAAAAAGCTTATGCTGTGGTTTTATTTGTTTAAATCGTGAATCGTTTCTTAGGACATAAAACAACATAAGATGATAACAAGGAAAATCAATCTAGACATAAAATCGAAACAATCAAATCAGCTATTGAGAAGTGACAAAAATCAACAGTGAACTTTGTGAACTGTGCTGAAAAGTGTAGTTTTCCTTTAAGTAGATGGTGCAATTTTGTCCTACGAACCTAGCATCTAAAGAGCAAATTTAAGACCTACAAACTTATTACAGTGGGGAATCGATTATCTTTCTCTACACAGCTTAACTAACCGTGACGGTGGTTATTTACATATATAGGCGTTTTTTATATTTACAGTAGGGCTCGAGGAAACCAATAAAATTACGATAAAATACAAAGATCTATACATAAAAACAAAATTTTACCCTTGGGAATTTGACACAGCAATTTGAGCCGCTTTAACTTAAACAATAATCAACTAGACCTCATCTATATACGCTTGCTTTCTTCTCTATATTAATGATATTTGCTTAGCTTTTTTGATAAATAAAACCAAATCTATGAGCTCACTGTTATAATTTTGTTTAGGATTTTGTCCTGATGAATAATTTTTTCTTGATTCGTTTTTTTTTTAAATCGACGATTATATAGAGGGATCACATTGTTATTTGAACGTATAAATTTTATGAAACTAAGTTCTATTGTAGTATCGCTTTGCTCCACACACGCTCTCTAAATCAGATCATTATTCGGTAACACCTTAATGGTGTGCGATTTTAAGTTGTGTTTCTAGATCAAGTTCGAGGAAAATTTCTCAAACGAGCTGACCAACGACGAAGTCGAGGACGTGGAAATGGCCGACGGATCGATGGTTTCCCTCCGCCGCGGGAGCGTTCCACTAGCCGTGAATGGGGCCGGATCTGTGCACCCCAGGCTACCCAAAAGATCCACCAGTGCCGAGGTCGTTTCAACGTTCACATGGTGCGGGGTATTGCTTGCTTGTCGGGCTGCGGCTAGAGAGTTGGCCGCCTTGGCGTACGTCAGACAGGATCTTCCCTCGTGGTCGATGTGTTTCAGGTTAGCGTGGTGCTGTAAGAGAAAGATAAGATGTTTCAGAATTCAAATAAAAAAAAAAAAGTTTTTTTAAATCATTGAAAAATAATTTAATTAAAAAGTAATTCTTACCCATATCAACAATTGCGAGATGGCTAGATTTCCGATGGCACAGGCCAGATGCAGTGGCGTCCTCAGATCCCGCACGCTCACAGTCGAATTGATGTGGTCAACGTTGGCATGGGCAAGCAGAATGATGATGGCTTTCATATCAGATCGAACGACAGCTTCCCGAAGCTGTTGACCAACCGGAGGCGTGGCCGTAAACGTCGGTAGGAACTCTTTCGCCTCGTACTTTGCCCGGATCCAGGCTTCCTTTTCCTCCCGGGAGCTGGCCGGTGTCGGTTTCACCCGCCCGCCTCGGCTGTTTGATTCCCACACCGAATTCGCCAGACTGTTGCCGATCGCCAGCATCACACTCAGATGGCCCGGACTGCAAGGAATTAATATAAATTATATTAAAATTTGATTTAAATTTTATTTTAATTCTATTTATTTGAAAAAAAAAAATACTCACGGCCACTCGTCTAGTCCCAGCGATCTCACTTTGCTGATGTGGGAACCCAGATTTCGGTGGATTCCGGAACACTCGATGCACATGAGCACTCCCAGGTTCAAACTGGCCCATTCGGGGTCTGTAAGGGAGTAGAAAAAAATCTAAATTAGTTTTCACACCGACAAACGAAAATTGTAAAGGTCCAAACTGGCGCTTGTCGATTTTATTTTATCTCTTACAAATTAAGTTTAAAAACATTCTTCAACAAATTTTTTATTATTATTTTTTTAATTTGGTACTTGACATTTGTTGAAAATAATTTCGTAACAATAACGAGTTTAACGCTTGAAGCATAAATTACAATAAGTTTGTTGAATTAGAAAAAATCTAGGAAAACTTTTTGATCTATCATAAGCATTTGACACAATCGACAAATATCTTTTCGGAGGGGAAAAATTGAAAAAAATCACAGTTCAGTAAAATTTACTTTTTTTGGTGTGCCAAGAATAGTTGATTCTGACTCAATTTGAAAGTAGGTATTTACTGGGAAATTTGTTTGCCAAACTGTAGAATATTATCTACTTGGGCTTATTTAGACCGCTTTCGCGTCAACTAGAATAACTATCGTAGTTCTACACTTTCTTTTATTGTGTTCTACAAGGCAACACTTTAAACCACTGTTTTTTCATTATTAAACTCAATGATAGGTACCTAACTCTTTTCGCTTCAAAATGTATGCTAAGAATCTTTTCAATTTCTGAGTAATGTAATTGGTACTTACTGGGCGAATCACAGTCAACGCAGTACCCGTTGCCCGGGACCCGGCTCCGAATCGACTGCATCGAGGCGATGTCGCTCGGGTTCAACGGTTTCGACTTGGACGATTCGATACCCTGCAGCGATTTAAAGATTTCCTGCTCGATCACCGAAACCCACTCGTCCCGCTCCTCGGCATTCGACGCCTCGAAGTGCCACTGTTTGTTGTCCAGCGACACGATGTAGAATTCGAACCCGTCGGAATCTAAAGAAATAAATATTTGTTTAGCAATTGTTTTAAAGAGGTTCAAATTTTTTTATCAAACATACCGTCATATTCGTTATTTTTGCCAACGCCACTGCTCTTCATCCGGCGGTGCCGTTTCTTAACGTTCGGGGTTTGAGCGTCCAGTTTGCTGGTGTTTCCGTCCGAGCCGATGAAGCTCTGGGAGTTGCTGTTACTGATGACGATGCCCTCATCGCCGCTGGTTTGCGAGTTTGACTTGGCCGGTTCCCTCAGGGTATCGAAGGCCGTGAGCAGAACTTTCTCCGTTAGTTTTCGATCCTTGGCGAGGGAGAGGCCGCCGAGTCCTTCGGTCAAACCGTTACTGCTACTACCCTGAGATCCGCCGCTCGTTGAACCGCCACTCTTTCCGTTCATGTTCGAGTTGGCTCCCGTGAGGGCACTGTTGGTAATGATTGACTTAGATCCGCGAGGTTTCTGGCCCGGAACCTTCACCGTTACGTATTGTAGGGAAACTTCCTTTCCGTGGATATCGTCCATGTAGTCATGTAACGAGGGGTGGTATGTTAGCCGACCATCATCGCACAAGGTCACGTACTTTTTCTTCCATTCCTTGTTCAAGGATTTGCTGCTTCTCTTGTAGAGATAGCCCTGCTTGATGGGAATGGCCCTTCCGCTGCCCAGCTCACCGTTCTTGATCTTTTCTTGTTGCTCTTTCTTCGAGGAAGAAGGAATAAACAGGTTCGATCTTCGTCTACTTTTCCGCGACGTCGTTGGAGTTGAGGTGGGTGTCGGAAGTTCTTTATCCTTCCCTCCACCTCCTCCGGAATCCTTCCCTGGAGGCACCAGCCCGAGCGGCGGTAAACTGCTGTCACCCGAGGACACCGGGTGGGTCGGTGGAACAAACTTGGCAATGTTGTTGTTCTCATTGGTCAAGGCCATGAGGGCTTGCTGCGAAGTTCCGTGCGAAATGGTGCCCCACTTTTGAGCCGGAGGATGTGATTCACGCTGTTGTTGGATCATCAAATGTTGCGACTCGCTGGCCAACAGATCCGAACTGAGTTTGATCGGAATGTGATGGCTCGAAGCCGACAGGACGTGGTGCCTGTGGGGCAAGGTCATGGTACCTTGTGGCTGGGACTGTGGCGGATGTGAATTCGGGTGGTGACTGGGCGAAGAACTGCTCATGGTTAAACCGCTAGCCGGACTTCCGGTTGACGACGTGAATCCGTTGGTCGGACTAGGTACGGTTCCGTGAAAACTGGCTACCCCAAGCCGGGTTCCCTGAGGCGTCGTTGGTCGCGAGTTTGTTGGTGTTATGGCCGAACCAGTCGATAAACGCTGCTGCACAATCTTCTGACATGCTGAAATAGAAAAAGATTCGTTTAATAACTCACGTTCTACGTTAATGAACTACAATTATTGTTACAATATCTGCGATAAAAAGGCATTTCCGTTTGCAAAAGAACTTCAAACACTACATCAAGCACTCAAAACATAACCAAACAAAGCGCAATAAATTGTAGCATCCGCGAGACTCCTTAGCTTGCAAAGATCCTTCCCGTGCACCACGAATAAGTTACAACATACAGCAAGCCAGAGCACTACGCAGCAGCATCAATTTGCTGTTGCTGCTGCTGATGTTGCCTTATGCTTCTTCTTTCCTCCCTTCAAGAGCAGCATGTATACGTACGGTATACGGAATTATTCACGGTCTGTTGTTTTGTTTTGAGCCTCCTGAGCGAGCATAATATGCTGCTAGCCCACGTGTAGGTATGTGTGTCTTTCGCCAGCCACCGAATCCAGCCTGGGCCTGGCCTGATGGAGAAGCAACATACACCGAAACACGTTTCACCCCATTTCGTTTTCTTATGCTTTGGCCGAAAGAGCTCTCGAAAACCAAACCAACGCAACGCAAAAAAAACACAAGCTTCGTTCGGGTCTCTATGCTGCTGTTGCTGCTGATATTGGGATGTTATTTACCGCTCGTTTTCCCCCTTCTCGGCTTTTTTTTGCGGAAGCCTATTCTTTCCGCGCACCCATACCAACCTACAAGCTTAGGCCATTCACAAGCGATTCCCGGTTCTTGAAAGTCGAACCATGGAAAAGAAACATGTTTTTTTTTATCGGTCGGGCTGCTTGCTTCTGCTGATGCTGACCTTTTCGGTTCATCGCACGCAACATGTGCACGCCATACGCATGAAGTGAAGAGCTTTCGATGCAGGCCACCAGAGGGGGAACGGAAACTGGCTGGTGTCCTTTTTGCGTTTGTTTACTGTTTGGTGTCAGTAGATGGCGCTCTGTTTAATTGCTTCGAGGTGGGAACAAGATGTTTCTGAGAACTTCAGTCCTGGCTTGGAAAGGTTTGTGTCCAAACTGAAGGGAAGGAAAAGCCGAGAAAAGTTGGCGTATATGCACGTAAACAAAACGGTACAAGAATTTTCTTTCCAATTGAATTTTTTCCTACTGGAACGTGTTGGGTTGCAATTTAAGAACCATGTTTCTTAGACCAGTTGAATATTTTTTTTGTGACGGTCGCCATATAAAAATTTCAGACGCAATTAAGAGTAGGTAGATAGGTTATTGCGTTAGAATTATTTAATGGCGACCGTAACAAAAAATGTTATGGATTACGATTGGTGTAAAACGTGGTTGGGCACCTGTATCGTGGTCAGGCTTCAGTTCTTGCTACAGAGGAGCGCCTGTTCATGAAGAAAGAAAATCTTTCCTTGATTAAAGAAAGATTCAGGAGAAAAAATAGCTGTGTAGAGACAACAGCAAGCAGCTTAAAGGTTATTACTTTTTATTTTGGGATTTTAAACCGATTGGTTTATTTATCCCCAGGAGTTTAGGGTTTTGCTCCATATTCGTTTGTAAGCAAATTCATAAGAAAGACTTGCACAATGTCTTAGAATCCTTAAAATGTTACAAAAACTAAGGCAGCAGTCAGAGTATTTTGATTATTTAGAACGGATTTTAACTAACTTGGTCATTCGTTCTATGATAGTCAGGATTGTTTAAATGAGCAATGAATCCCAAGCTACAATTAAGACCCCTCCAGGTTTTTTATGCAAAGGATGGTAAAAAATATTGGAAAAAAATAATCCCAAATAAATGTATACCAAGACAGCTAATAAGCCTCTATAAAACTCTCAAATTATCATTTATAATTTTTTATTAAATAATTAATTAATTTGTGATTAAATAAATCTTTAAAAGGATTCCACACAGTAAATTTTTGCCTCGATTTCTAGCAAAAAAAAGGTGGAAACGTTCAGCAATCCAATTTTTTTTCAGGAAACCAGCAATCGGTTTTCTTATTGCTGGATTTTTCAGCATTCGGTCGTGTTCTTGTAATTTTTGCTGAAAAATTGACTTTCCAGTAATAGGTCTAGTTTGCGAGAAAATTAGCAATCG
This sequence comes from Uranotaenia lowii, assembly GCF_029784155.1. Classification (NCBI taxonomy): domain Eukaryota; kingdom Metazoa; phylum Arthropoda; class Insecta; order Diptera; family Culicidae; genus Uranotaenia; species Uranotaenia lowii. The sequence continues at coordinate 115,138,308 of NC_073692.1, forward strand.
AGTTGTCAGAGTCTGTTTGTTTTCGTACGCTGTAGCAATGTGAGACTTTATTTCACAAACTTTGATTAGATTAATACAATTATTTTTATTTTCCTCTATATTCCAGCAACCAAATATCAAGTCAAAGATAAGTTTTAATTTGATACAAAGGCACAAAGCTGCCACCCCAGGGCCCAATTTAAATTGCTGGAATCCAGCATTAATGTTTGCAAAATTTTGCTGGTTTCCAGCACAAAAAAATGGCTGTGTACACTGTAAATTTTTGCCTCGATTTCCAGCAAAAAAAAATTGCTGGAAACGTTCAGCAACACAAATAACACACGACGTATTACAGGACACGACACTTAACGTTTTTACTAACGGAAAAAGGAATTAAATTTACCTTTTTTGTCGACCGGTTTCGGGCTCGATGTTGCCCATCTACAGGACGATGTCCGACTGACTAGATGAAGGAAAAACACTAATACATGTTCATACTATCCAATAGTATTCGTCGAAGGGTGGTCGGGTTGTTGAAAACTTGGTTTGAGCAGGTTGAAAAGCGGTGATATGATTGGAGCCTCATCCTCGTCCTGTAATACGTCGTGTGTTATTTGTGTAGCATAAGTTTTTACGTTTAGCACAACCAGTAAAATGAGTGAAACGTTCAGCAATCCAAATTTTTGCTGGAACCCAGCAATCGGTATTCGAATTGCTGGATTTTTCAGCATTCGGTTGTTTTCTGGTCTTTTTTGCTGAAAAATCAGCAACCGGTTTTCAAATTGCTGGACTTTCCAGCAATTGATCTAGTTTGCTGGAAAATCAGCAATCGAGTTGTCAAATTGGAGTCTGTTTGTTTCCGGTGAAGCAAGGTGAGATTTTATTTTACGAATTTTGGTTAGATTAATTAAATTGTTTTTATTTTCCTTTATATTCTAGCAACAAGCAGACATAAGTCAAAGGTGAGTTTTTATTGGACAGATTTCATAAAAGATACTAATCATCACTCATTTTTCAGGTGGCCAATGATCAACATTATGGCACAAAGCTGCCACTCCAGAGCCGATGTTGAAAAAAAAAAAAATTGGAAATAAAAACAAACATAATTGAAAAATGGAAGAAACCAATTCCTTTTCATTGATCATTATATGCATAGCCAGTCTTTGGCCATCTTTGGCGGCGTACAGGAGAACGGAGTGTGGAGGCGAAGGATGAACCACGAGCTCGCGCGACTCTACGGCGAACCCAGTATCCAGAAGGTGGTGAAAGCTGGCCGGATACGTTGGGCGGGACATGTTGCAAGAATGCCGGACGACTGTCCTGCAAAACAGGTGTTCGCTACGAATCCGGTAGGAACAAGACGAGCGGGGGCGCAACGAGCGAGGTGGTTAGACCAAGTGGAGCGTGACCTGGCGAACGTGGGGTGCCCGAGAAATTGGAGAACGGTTGCCATGGACCGAGTGAATTTTAGGAATTATGTTCGTCAAGTTATGTCGTGAGACGGAATACTATGTAAATAAATAATAATGCATAGCCAGTACTCAATAAGGAATTTAGAATAGAAATAGAAATTTGGTACTAAATACAGCGGGTTGTTTTGAAACGAATAGCTGGTTTACAGCAATGTGGATTGCTGATTTTTAAGCAATTTGAATTGCTGGAAACCAGCATTAACGTTTGCTGTTTTTTCCAGCAATCTAAATTGCTGGAAATTTTGCTGGAAAGTCAGCGGGACAAAAACCAGCAAAATTTTGCTGGTTTTCAGCAAAAAAAAAATGCTGTGTACACTGTAAATTTTTGACTCGGTTTCCAGCAAAAAAAATTGCTGGAAACGTTCAGCAATATAAATTTTTGCTGGAAACCAGCAATCGATTTTCTTATTGCTGGATTTTTCAGCATTCGGTTGTGTTCTTGTCATTTTTGCTGGAAAATCAGCAATCGGTTTTCAAATTGCTGGACTTTCCAGCAATTGGTCTAGTTTGCTGGAAAATCAGCAATCGAGTTGTCAAATTGGAGTCTGTTTGTTTTCGTACGCTGAAGCAAGGTGAGACTCTTTTTCACGAATTTTGTTTATGTTAATACTATTTTTTTTATTTTCCTCTGTATTCTAGCAACCAGACATCAAGTCAAGGGTGAGTTTGTATTGGAAAATGGATTTATTGGATTCATGAAAAGAATTAATCAAATCTCTATTTCAGGTGGCGGATGACTATCACATTGGCACAAAGCTGCCACCCCGGAGGCGGTGTTAATATATTCACAGATAATATATTGACAAAACATATATCTCTGCAAATTCATTTAACTCATAATAAAAAAATGGAAGAAAACAAATGTTGTTTATTACTTATCATGTGCACAGCCATTTTCGATATTTAAATTTGAATTGAAATATAAATTTGATACCAAATTCAGCAGAATGCTTTGATAGAAATAGCTGGTTTCCAGCAATCTGGATTGCTGGTTTCCAGCAATCTGGATTGCTAGCAATTTGAATTGCTGGAAAGCAGCATTGATGTTTACTGATTTTTTCAGCAATCGATATTGCTGGAAATTTTGCTGGAAAGTCAGCGGGACAAAAACCAGCAAAATTTTGCTGGTTTCCAGCAAAAAAAAAATTTGCTGTGTACACATGTTCTTACTCCATCAGGGTCAGTCCCTGAATAACGTAACGACTAACAAAACACAGTGGTCGAAATCTGCACTCATCCAGGTTGAGTAAACAAGATTGATCTGCTTTTAGATTCACAACACTCACACACTAACCGGGAAACTACGAGCTCGTTACCTCATTTTACAAACAAGTTAATTACCGAACTTACACATTGGTATTCGGTGAAAACCACAAATTGTTCGGTAAATATAACCAGTTATTCGGTTTTTATTACCGGTTGCTCAGTAAAATTTACCGAACGCTCGGTAATAAAAACGACGAATTGGAAACCCACACTAACCGGAAAATCACGAGTTTTTTAATTCATTTTACCGACAAGTTGATTACCGAACTTTCACATTGGGGTTTCTATGTAAATCACCGATTGTTCGGTAAATATAACCAGTTAATAATTTACCGAACATTCGGTAAATAATTTTCGAACGCTCGGTGTTAAAACCGACGTATCATTTTATAGTTAGTTAGGTAAATATAGCGGTATTTCGGTAATAACTACCGAACACCAGTAAACATTTTTGAGAAGAAGACAAATTTTTACTGATCATGGAATACATCTTTGTCCATCGTTTGCAGTAGATAACTCATTTTTGTTTATATTGGTTCATACGACCTAATCAAAACAAACTCTAGAAGTTTTCTATTGTCGTATTACAGACTGAGTTTCTGAGGATGTTATTCAGGGATTCTAGAAAAATTGAGTCAGAACTCATAAAAGTTAGAGGATCTGATAAATACCAGGAAGGTCTTGAGCATAATATTCTCTAAGAAGGACATTACGTTCCCAAGAGCCAGAAGATCATCATTCACAAGAATTGGGCTGACACAATCCTATAGCTCGAATAGGAGATGTCTGCCTGTTGCCATAGACCATCAGATGTATTTTAACGTAGCCACTTGATGGGTACCTGCCTTTTTTCATCATTTTTAAACAACTTGTCGATTTGGGCTCATTCTAATTTCTCAAACCCTGCGGTCTCAAAAGCTTTGTTTTGGCTCAAAACTTTTCGATGATTTTTTTTCAGAATTTTTAAGTAACGTTTACATGAGTAAATTTGAACTTTTAGGTTTGTATGGGAAAATTGAATTTCGTACTGAAAAATCAACATAATTTTTGTTTCTTATGTGGAACAAAGCCTGCTCATAGCTTTTGTGCCAATTTATAAATTCTCTAAAAGACATTTTCCGCTGAATTACTTTGTCGAAGACCGTTACTTCGTTATTTATTAGGCAAAAAAATTATTAGCTGTTTAACAGGGGTATGTCTTTTGGCATTGAAAAACAATAAATTCAATTGACATCACTGCTGTTGTCTTGCGAAGTACTGCATGAAAAGTAATCATGCAATACCTCGCTGAGTATTAGCAGTGATGTCTATTTTATTAGTTGTTCTTCAATGCCAAGACGTGCCCCCGTTAAACAACAAATTACTTTTTTGCCTAAAAAGATACGAAGTAACGGTCTTCATAAAAGTTATTCCGAGGAAAATTTCCTTTATAGAATCAATAAATTGACACAAAAACCATTAACAGGCTCAGTTCCACAGAAGAAACAAAAATGATGTTGATTTTTTCAGTACGAAATATTCAATTTTCCCATACAAACCTGAAAGTTTAATATTTCTCAAGTAAACGCGACTTAAAAATTGTGCAGAAAATCATGGATGAGTTTTGAACCAAATACAAGCTTTTTTGACACCAAAGTTTGAGAAATTCAAAAATTACCCCGAATCGACTCAGTCTATTCCGACAATCTTATTTTTGTCTTTGAGACTTAAAATTTCTTGAAGACACTGCGAAGATGCAGGGGAACTTCCCGAATCTAAACCATAAACGGAAACCTTCTTTAACACCTCAAAACTGATACTAACCGTCTTGAAAGACCCGTTCCACGTTCAATCCGTAGGTGGCACAAGTTTCGTAGTAGGAGCATCGCTTCAGATCCTGGGCCAGCTTCCGCGCCCGGGAATCATCGATGACCCGCGGGGATCGTTCACTGATGGCATCTGTAAAAATAATTAAAAAATGTTTTGACAAATTCTATAGTAATTTAAAATTTCAAAAATTTTACCTTGCGTTCCCACTAGGATGATCGGGATCTCGGAACTGTTCCGATAGTGGGACATTTTGGTGTAGTAGGTGTAGACGGCGTTGAAGCTCGATTCGTTCTCCAGGCTGAACACGAAGATGACCGCATCGACCCAGGCTGCAAACTGTAATTATATTAAAAGAGAATGTTGATGGTTAGAACAAGTTAACGAAAAACAATTACAACACAAGTAAAAATGATAAATCCTTTATTTGGTTCCATTTAATGTTTTTTTTCGAATTTTTTTTTCAAAGAAAAAAGCAAAACATCTCCACGCACAATGCCAGTGCGCAGTTATTTAGGCGTCACCATAATTGATTCGTCACGGTGGGACGATAAATCATAAACACAGAGACCCCTACAAACCAAACCGGAGACACCCGGAGAGAGTTCCCTCGGAAGGTTCACGAGAGGATAGCGATAGCGAAAAAAAAAAATCGTTTTTCGAAAAATATGAACCAAAAACGGTGATTCAGGTTTTTGCGCGCAGTCTCCCTTCGTAGTATTTTTTTTTCGAAAACGACACAACAACAACAACAACAACAACAACGTCAGAAAAAATCCAGGAACAATATTCCGGGAGAAAAGTGCTGCGCTGCGCTGAGCGAGGGGAGTATATTAAAACGAATTCCGCATTATTAACTGTCGAGACCGGCGACGACTCCTGAGGAAGATCCCTGTTTCTTCCAGGAGGTGAAACTTTTATTCGTAGAAAATAAAAAAAAGCAAAAAAAAAGAAAGGAAAGGTCGAAATAGTGCGTAATTTCTTTCATTTTTTGGGAATTTTCTGACATCCAATGACATTATACGAGACGGAAGAGGTTGGATTTCTGTTTTCTCCATTGAAACGCTTTGATTGATTCGGACAGATTTATGTGATTGATCCGATCCGTTAGGTGAAAGACGTTTCCGAAATGTGTTGAAAAATTCGTTACGGAAAACGTCCTAAATAAACTGTTGATTAGGAAGTCACTTAACCTGATCGATTATGTATTTTTTTTCCTTTGAGAGCAGGAATTGATCAAGGGAAGATTTTGAGTTTCGAATTTTTTATCTTATGAAGTTATTTTATCGGTTCTGGTGATTTTTTTTATATTTTATGAGAAAGAATATTTAAGAATTGAAAGAATATAGACAGAGAGAAGATTATATATTCTTTCTCAAAGAATATAAAAAATTTCACCGATGTAACCGATAAAATAATTTCATAAAATTAATTTACGATGATTAACTCCTCATTTAAGAAATTTTCATCACATCTCAATCTGTACCTATACTTATGAAACATGATGAAAAAAAATCTAAAATTAAAAAAAATAGCTTCCTAATCATTCAACTGGAACTTGGAGCTAAAAACTTTGTGGACTCAGAACTTAGAACTTAAATCTTTAAACACAGATTTTATATAAGGGCATTTTTACAATTCTAAGTTTTTATAAAAGCTTGAATATATACGAGCGAGTTTGGAATCATCTATAATTTACAGCTCAGCACTCAAAAATCAAATTTTAGAGCTTGGAGCTTATGGCACAAAACTTAGAACTCGGAATTCGGAGCTCAAATATCAGAACTAAAGGCCTAGAAAAAAGACACAGAATTTAGAACTAAGAACACTGAACACAGAACTCAGAACCCAGAACTCAAAACTAAGAACTCACCAGTTACGAATCAGAACTGAAACCTGGGAAGTCAGTTTCCTGAAAATTTTCTAAAATTTGAACACACGATACAAATTAGAATTTTGGAACTCTTAACTTAATAATCCGTATTTAGTACTCAGTCATCAGAATTCTGGACGTAGAACTCAGAACCCAGAATTCACAGAACTCAAAACTTTGAACTCAAACTCAGAATCCAGTACTTAGAACTGTGAACTAAAAACTCAAACTTTGAACCTCAAACTGAGAATTCAGATAACTTAAAACTTGTAGTTTTAAACTTAAAACTCACATTCCAGAAATCAGTACAGATTTTGGACCTTAAAAAATCAAAACTTAGAAATTAGAACTCATAACTTAGAACCAAGAGTTCGGGATTCAAATTCAGCACTCAGAGATCAGAAATTGAATCTCAAAATTTGGAATTCAGAACCCCAAATTCAGATAATGGAACTCAGAATTTGGCATTTTGATCTCAGAATACTGAACACAGAGCTCAAAAAGAAGAACTTGGAATTCAAAACTAAGGAGTCAGAACTTGGAACTTAGAACGAAAATCTCCGAATTCGACATTTAACACTAAGATCTGTACTTTGGATCTGTAACTTAGAGCCCAGAGCACAGAATTTGGAGCTTAAATAAGAAAACAGTACTCAAAACATAGAAATAACTAACCATGAACTCAGCACTTTGACTTAGTACTCAGTGCCATAGCTCTGAGCCTAGGATTAAAGTTAAGCACTCAAAAGTCAGCAATCAGAACACAGAATCTGAATATGATTTGAAGTACAGATTTTGGACATTAAAACTAAAAAAAAAAACAAAACTTAGAAATTAGAACTCATAACTCAGAACCAAGAGTTCAGAATTCAAATTCAGCACTCAGAGATCAGAAATTGAATATCAAAATTTGGAATTCAGAACCCAAAATTCAGATAATGGAACTCAGAATTTGGCATTTAGATCTCAGAATACTGAACAAAGAGCTCAAACCCAAGAGCTTGGAAGTCAAAACTAAGGACTCAGAAATAAATTTGAAGAAATGTTAAATGTCGAATTCGACATTTAATACTAAGATCTGTACTTAGGATCTGTAACTCAGAGCTCAGAGCGCAGAATTTGGAGCTTTAATAAGAACACAGAACTCAGAACATAGAAATAACTAACTATGAAATCGGCACTCAGGTCCATATCGCTGAGCTTAGGATTGAAGTTAAGCACTCAAAAGTCAGTAATCAGAACACAGAACCCAAATATGATTTGAAACTAGGAACTTAGACCTCATAACTCAGATCTCAGAACACAGACTTGGCATTCAAACTGAAAACCAAGAAGAACTCAGATACAAGAAATTCAAAATTAAGAACTCAGAAAACTGAAATTGAAACTCGGAATTTCAAACTCAGAAATCATAGCTCAGGACCTAGAACTCACCCTGGACAATGAATTCAGACCGATGAAATCAGAACACAGAAACCAGAACTTTTAACTAAAAACTCAGGAATGAAAACAAACGTTTAACACGTTCGTCGCCATTGGACCCATATTCCGGTGACGGGTGTATTTCCTGAGAGGCCACGTCATATCAAAAACGGATGACGCTCTCTTATCGAAGTTAGCCGCTCAGTTTAGCCACTAATTGCAAATCTTCTCCCTTTTTTTTTCTCGCTCAGAGGATTTCTTTGGGCCCGGCTAGTAGATCTACCCAATTGAGCTTGGCGAGTAAAGAACTCAGAGTTCTTTACTCAGAACTCAAATACCAGAATTTAGAACCCAGAACTTAGATTCCGAAAAAGTACACAGACTTTAGAATTAATAACTCAGGACTCAGAACTCAGAAATGAAAACTTAGAAGTCAGGCTTTTGAGCACTCGGGGGTCAGATATCAGAACCTAAGACACACAATTGGAACCTCAGGTCTCAGAATTCAGTTTTCGGAACACGGCTCTCAGAATTCAGAATCCTAAATTCACACAATCGAACTCAGAATACAGATACACGAATGCCGCAGAGATGGTAAAGTGTCTCAAATAAAACAAGAATACAGATGTTACATAACGCTTCTCAAATCAATGTTTATCATTCTCAGGCAATACGAAAGTCCCCGCTGTCCAATTCAATTTTTTAATATTGTTAAAAAATTAATCCAAAAAATCGCGAAAAAAAATCATTCAGCGAATGAATCACGTTTATCCCCCTGCCCGAATAGAACAAGACAGAACATTCCACGGTCACGGCACGGCGCAGAGGGACAGCTCGCAGCTGGAAGCAGTGTGATTGTTTTCCACCCATATCCACCAGATCCAAACTAGGGCACAAACAACAGGAAATAGATCATTGCACAGATCCAATGAATCGCATTTCGCCAGTCAGTAAATCATATCGCACCGGGGCAGTTTAGTTCAGTTCATATACGCTTAGGTGGTTGAGATTTGTTACCGAGTGGAACTGTTTTGGTTAGTCCATCTGCAACGACGTCGAAAGAGATGACAGGTAAGCGCAGTTTCCGCGCCGAATAAATCATTGATGGCAACCACCATTTTCGCCAGCTTCCGGACCGAACTCCGGAAAACGGGATGAGGGCGCCCCGCTTTAACAAAGATATCGCGCACGTTCGGAACGACTTTCATTATTATTTTTTTCGAAAAATTAACCTCAAAAACAAATATCTCACAAATCATTCGCACCCCTGCCTTCGACCCACCGAAAACGGAGAAACAACAACCACGCAGTGCGACAAAACAAAAAAAAAAAACGAAACGATACTTGTCAGCGGGCGATGATTTACAGACTCCGTTCCGGATCCGGCCCCTCTAATGGCAACCCTGGACTAATGGTCACTATTTGCGCCCGGAAATTTCTGGGTAATATTTTCCCAAAAAATCAGAAGCTTAGCAAAGGAAAACAATCGCCAAATGTCACAATACTCACAGCGTTTCCCCGATAATCCAATCGTAATGACTATTTTCGAAACAAAATCGGCTCCCTAACTGATGGCGTACTTCTTCGATCGAACCTGACTCCGGAAAACATTGAACTTGACTGCTTCGGGGGCCTCGCGGGGCTAATCGGGGTTGTAGACCTCTCCCCGTCTTCACCAGCTTCCTTGTTCCATTACCCTTCAGTGTGTGAAGTCAACGAAAAACGCGCAAACGGAAGTCAGCGTCTAGTCTCCAGCCAGGTCTACTCCAGCAGAAGAATTGTGGGTAGCTACGTGTGTGCTTTTTTGATACCTGAATCCGCACCAAAAGTCCCCCTCCTTGTCCCGAAGAAGGTCGCCCCGCGTGTGCATTTGCATAAGAGCGCAAGCGCACCAAACCACCCCACCCGATTCATCCCCCTTTACTACTTCCGTCTCCTTTCAAGGGAACTAGGTACTTGTCGCGTTGAGTGCAAAGCACCGCGGCACCAAAAGTTGAAAGAAAAAACTTGCAGTACCTAGCACTTTTTTTTTCGTTGTTACTTCCTTCTCTTTTTGAATTTGAAGAATGTAGCAAAAAAAAAACAGCAGTTGTAGCAAAACATATCCCGAGGTTTGATTTGGAACCTTGCATGTTTCGGCCTTTCAGAAATTCAAAACGATTCAAAAACCAAAAAAAAAGAGGGTGGTTGGTGATTCATTGTTTGGGGAGGCAAAACCCTTTGGTGAAGACATCTGTTCCGGACCAGTGTTTTCGAAAGTCAAGCGACAGGACGAAACACTTGTTCGTTCCTGGTTTTGAACGGAACTCTTATGAGAGTACGAGTTTGGTGGCTTTTGTTTTTCAGGTGATGAAATGTTTTTGTTCCTCTGGTTGGATGGTTGGTTGAATCTCGAGTGACGCAGTCGAGGTTGCCATTTTTGCCCAATGCGGACGAACAAAAACATACCAAATTTAAAACAAATTTTCTGAGGATTCTGAATTGAAATTAGAATTTAGGTTGATAAATCAGATTAAAATTTAGGATACAGACTTCAGGTTCTGAAATCTGCAAAAGAGAACTCTACAGTTCGATTTATGAGCACTGGATTTTGAACTCCGAACACCGAATTCAGAACCCTGATTTCTAAGTCCAGCATTCAGAGATTCGATCTAGAACTTGGAACTCTGAACTCAAGGTCAGAACTCCAAATACGAAACTTGGAATTGAAAACTCTACGCTCAAGCCCAAAACTGTGAACTCTGAAACCCAGCAATCAGAACTCTGTACTCTGAGCTCAGAACTTTGAACTCAGAGCCCAGAGTTCTCAATTTAGGACTCTGAGCCTCTGAACTTTTAACTCAAAATTCTGAACTTAGAACTCAATGCTCAGAACTTAGAACTCTTAACTCTACACCCTGAACTCAAACATCTGACTGAGCTCTGACCCTAGAATTCTAACGCTAAACTCTGAAATCAAATCCTGATTTTTGAACTCTGAATTCAGAACTCAGAACCCTGAATTTAGAACTCCAATATCCGTATACTGAACTCTAAATTTTTTGCTTTAAACTCTGACCTCTGAACTCAGAACTCAGAGCCAATAACTGTAAATATGAATTTTGAACCCATAACTTAAAACTCATAGTTCTGAGTTCTAATCTCAGAGTCTTGAACATAAAATTCTAAACTTTGAATTTAGAACCCAGAACCTAGAATTAAATTCAAAATCAAAACATTGACCCAGAACTCCAAATTCATAAACTTTGAATTCAAAACTCTTAACAACAGGCTCAAAACTCTTAACTCAGAACTTAGGACTTTGAACTTTGAACTCTGATACTCTAAACCCGAAGATCGGACTCAGAACTCTGAACTCTATGCTCTGGACTTTGTACTCTAAATTTTTAATGCAGAGTTCTGAATTCAGGACTTAGAGCACAGAACCCTAGAGAACTTCAAACTCTGACCTTAGAACTCAAAAATATAAACTCAGAACTCAGAATTCAGATTCCAGAATCCAGATATTAACTCTGAACTATTTAATCCAGAACTGCAATATCCGGACCCTAAACTCTAAACCTTTTATTTGTACTTTGAACTCTGAACTCAGATTTCAGAGCCAATAACTGTGAATATGAAAGTTCTTAACTCTGATATCAGGAAAATCTCTGAGCTCTAAACACTGAATTTAGAACCCATAACCAAATACAGAATTCAGAACATCGACCTAGAACTCCGAATTCGGGAACTTTGAATTCAAAACTCTAAACTCAAGCTTAAAACTCTGAACTCAGAACTTAGGACTCTGAACTTTGAACTCTGAATTCTGATACACTGAACCTAGAGATTGGACTCAGGACTCTGAATTCTATGCTCTGGACATTGTACTCGGAACTTTTAATTCAGAGCTCTGAATTTAGAACTCAGAGTACAGAACTCTGAACCCTAAACTCTAAACTCTGACCCTAGAACTCAAAAATATAAACTCAGAACTCAGAGTCCAGATTTATTACTTAGAATTTTTTTTGATCGGAACTCCAATATCAGTACACTGAACTCTAAACTTTTTACTTTGAACTTTGATCTCTGAACTCAAAACTCATAGCCAATAACTGTGAATATGAACTCTAAACACAGAACTCTTAACTGAAAGTTCTGAACTCTGAAATCAGATTCAGAACTGCCATATCCGTACACTGAACTCTAAACTTTTTAATTTGAACTTTGACCTCCAAACTCAGAACTCAGAGCCAATAACTGTGAATATTAACTGTAAACTTAGAACTCAAAGTTCTGAGCTCTGAACTCTGAATTTAGAACCTTATACCATAAATCCATAAATCAAAACATCGACCCAGAACTCCAAATTCGGAATTTTTGAGTTCAAAGCACTAATCTACAGGCTCAAAACTCTTAACTCAGAACATACGACTCTGAACTTTGAACTCTGAGCTTTTAACTCTGAACTTCGATACTCTGAACCCAATGATTGGACTCAGGACTCTGAACTTTATGCTCTAGACTTTGTACTCTGAACTTTCAGCTCAACTTTTAGCTTCTGAATTTAGAACTTGGAGCTCTTGGCTCTGAACCCTAAACTCTAAACTCTGACCCTAGAACTAAAAAATATAAACTCAGAATCCAGATTTATTAACTATTCTGAACTATTTAATTCAAAACTCCGATATCCGTACACTGACCTCTAAACTTTTTACGTTGAACTTTGACCTCTGAACTCAGAACTCAGAGCCAATAATTGTGAATATGAACTGATAACTCAGAACTTAATACTCAAAGTTCTGAGCATTGATATCAGAAAAATCTCTGAGCTATGAACTATGAATTTAGAACCCAGAACCTAGAACTATGTAAATAAATAAATAAAACCTAGAACCAAATTCAGAAATTGAAAAATCAAGCCAGAATTTTAAAACATTGAATTCAAAACTCAAACTTGAAACTCAGAACTTAGAACTCTATGCTCTGGACTTTGTACTATGAATTTTTAATTCAGAGCTCTGAATTTAAAACTCAGAGCACAGAAATCTGAACCCTAAACTCTAAACCCTGACCATAGAACTCAAAAATATAAACTCAGAACTCAGAATCCAGATTTATTAACTAATTCTTTATTCAGAACTCCAATATCCGTTTACTAAACACTAAACTTCTTACTTTGAATTTTGATCTCTGAACTCAGAGCTCAGAGCCAATAACTGTGAATGTGAACTGTAAACATAGAACTTAAAACTAAAAGTTTTGAGCTCTGATATCAGAAAATTCTTTAAGCTCTAAACTCTGAATTTAGAACTGAGAACCTCGAACCAAATTCAGGAAAACATTCAAAACATCGACCCCCGACTCCAAATTCGGAAACTTTAAATTAAAAACTCTAAACTACAAGTTAAAAACTCTCAGCTCAAGACTCTGAAATTAGAACTCTGATACTCTGAACCCAGAGATCGAACTCAGGACACTGAACTCTGTGCTTTGGACTTTGTACTCTGAACTTTTAGCTCAGAGCTCTTAATTTAGAACGCAGAGCTCAGAACTCTAAATCCTAAACTCTAGACTCTGACTCTAGAACTCAAAATATCAACTCAGATTCAGATTTATGAACTCTGAACTCTGAATTCAGAACTCCAATTTCCGAACTCTGAACTCTAAACTTCTACAAGAAAATGACATTCATCTTTGAACTAAGCAACCATAACTATGAATCTAAACCCTGAAGTCAGAACTCAAAACTCAGATTTCGAACTTCGAACTCTGAACTCTAAACTTTGTACTTTGAACTCTGAACATTGAACTCAGAACCCTTAACTAGGAATCTAAACCCTGAAGTTAGAGCTCAAAGCGCAGGATTCTAAACTCCGAACTTTGACACTGAACTCGAGACTCTTAACTTTAACCTCTGAACTCTGAACCGAGAACTTTGAGCTCAGAACTTAAATATCAGAACTCTGAAACCCTAACTCTAAACTCAGAATGTAGAACTACTATTGAAATCAGAAATCCTGAATTTTAAGTTCTTCAATTTGAACTCTGAGTTAAGAACGCAGAAAATAGATCGAACCCAGAACTCAAAACTCAGAATTATGAACTTTGGACTCTAAACTCTGGGCTCATAACCAAGGTTGCCAAAAGGCGGAAAAGAATTCTGACATTCTGTGATTTTACCCAAAAATTCTGTTATGGTTTTCAGTGACGCTTTTTAGTTTAGTTTCATTGAAAATTCATGGAAATTTTGGTCTTTTTTTACATTTGACTTGAGCAAAATCAATAAACCCTACTAATCTTATCACATATTCTCAATCTAAACTTAGAAATCCAAAATTTGATATCATTTAACATCAAACAATAAAATTTTATAAAAATGAAAAAAAAAATGAAATCTGTGATAATTTACAAAGTTCTGTGTTCTGCGACACAGATTCTGTAATGAAAATTTGCTCAAAATTCTGTGCAATTACAGATTTTTTTGTGATATCGGCAGCCTTGCTCATAGCTTTAATTTATTAAGAACTCTCAATTTTTAACTCAGAGTGTAAGGTTAACATGATCAGATATTATGAAATGAATGCAGTAGTAGTGGTTCGATTCGGAAGCTAATTTGTTGTTTTTTTTCTTTGACCTTCTTTTAAAATTATTTTTTAAGAATTTTTCTATCTTATTTCAAATCATGACTCAATATAAGTTTTCAACGTTTAATTGTGAAATAAAAATAAATTAAGTAAAACTTCGATTTAGAACTATCAGTATTAGCGTTTGATTTATTCGAAACACGATTTCGAAGCTTGTTTTGAAAAATGTTCTGCTCACCAAAACCAATATTCGAAAACGGAATTTGACATTTAAAACTGTTCCCTAGATTAATATGTTTAATTGAAATATCTATCTGGAATTTTTCGTTTTATTTTCTAGAATATTCAGCTAGAATTAATGCCGCAGCCCGTGGCGTAGAGGATAGCCTTCAAGTCTTCTAAGCCAACGGTCATGAGATCCAATCTCGATCACGGCATACATACAAAAATTTCTTTGGGTTGTTGGTTTTTCGCATTTGTAAAATGTTAGTCATCATATCCTCGAAAGATGTACGCTCAAAGGTTAGTAAAAAGAATCTCTTCGGGGAAATATAAAGTTTCATTGTATGTATTCCTGTATGTGTTTGTGTTCGTTTAGAAAAAAAAAGAAGAATATATATTACAAACTTAGAACATTTGAGGGAGATTTTTTGTTTTTTTTTCCAAATCACCCTTATTCTCACCCTAATTCAACCATATCCAATGCTCAGAATAAAATCAATGGATGGTTGAATCAGCCTGAAGTTGTAGTTGGATTGGTGGAAAATGCAAGGCCAAATCAGCCACGCTTTCTTTTCGTCCTAGAAATCTTTTTATAATCAGGTCTGAACCAGGAGAGCATTAGATTTTAGATATAAAGAATTTTTTTATTTTTTTTTTATTTTTGTTATGAAACGTACTCTTAATTCGTTTTTTTGTTCTTAAGAGTATTTTTATAACTTTGTACTTCCTTCGATCTTTTCATCTCTTCCCAAGCACTGTCTGATTGCATATGAATTATTAAAATATAGAAATCACTTTCCAAACAAAAGTTCAACTTTGTTTGCTGATGAAAAAAAGAGAAAAAACTATTTTGAAAGGAGAGAATTTTCGCCCAGTGAATTATGCATATGTTTTTCCGCAGCAAACTTCAACCAGCCCGGCCAAACAGAGGTGAAAGGAAGGCATTCCGCAATGAGATAAGATGGCACAACAAACGCTGAATAAAGCTCGAAAATGTATGGTGCACAAAAAAATATTACCATCTGGCCCCCGTCCGGAAGGAAATTCGCACTGGCACAGGGGCTGATTGCTTTCTGCCTCTCGGCCGGGCAGACTACCGGCTACTTCTGGCTGGATTCAGGGGTTTCGAGATCCAGGGGGCGGAACGGCATACAAATTTCGGGCTTGCCGGCAGCCAGTTCTTTGGGGTGGGTGCGAATGAGGAAATTAAAATTGCTCCCGGGCTTTTCTTCCGCAATCTGCAGTGAAAAAGTCATTACATGACGACGGACGGTGTTCTAGGTTTGGAACAGTGGGTGAATTGGGGTAGGAAAAATTTGAATTAAATTAAATTTTTTAATATCACAGGAAGATGTGATTTAAATTTCCAATTTGGAAAACAACTTCCAGAGGGAGACTATTTTTACGGAAAGATTAATTTTCCAAAAGATGATATTCCTTTAAATTTGAAATTTATTAAACGATTGAAGTTTGACAACTTTCATTGAAATTTTTGACACTGTTCAACAAAATTGAAAAAAAGATCCTGAAAAAAATGGCAAAGTGAGGGTGCAAATTTTCCCTGGCTTAGGTGTGTAGTTAGCTCAAGGTAGGTAGTGTCGAGTATGGAAACGGGGGAAAATCACTTGAGACACATGTCCCGTTCTGTGTCTTTCCCCTTATGGTTGTTCCCTTTGCCGGCATTAACATTAACTCCGAGGGTGTTAAGGATCTGGTACCACATGTCTCGAAAATCTTCCGTATACCAATGCTACCTGGCCGGGACTTTGACTTTCCGCCCATAACAGGAAGCCTAATGAACTTGTCGTCTTGTGGGTTCCAAATATCCGGACGGAATATCTTTCGCTGCTTTGCAATAGAATAGACACGTGGTTGAGGAATTGTAGAACATATTTTTTCCGTTTCTTTAAACATGTTCAGCATTTGATTTCAGTGGGAGGTGCACTGTGGCTGAACGAAATTGCAAACCTTTTAGGATTTCTAATTATTTTTTCTGGAAATATATGGGAAGGAAATTAGGTTCAATTTCAATCACGATTGCCGACAGTCGGCTAGTGTCTGAGACGTTTTTTCTGCTATCTGAAGGAAAGTAGAAATATAAAAAAAAATTACATATGAGATATGAATTCAAATAAATAATAAGGAATCGATGATTCAAATTTCAGGTAGAAGTTTATGAAATTTACAGGTAAAGTAACCATAAACGATGTCAATGAAACATTGAATAAAAGTTCTCATACATCAGCTTGAAATGTTTCATTTTGACTTGCAATGAATGTGTTTGGATTTGTATTTTTGCTGTTGTTGTAAAAATAAAAAATGCAAACAAAAACATTGGTTCGCAAAACTTTTCCTTACAAATGTTTTTTATTTAAATTCGATTTCGAGGAACTTTGTTTGAAGAAACAATGCCCTCAATTTGAGGCACCTTTACAAACCATTTGTACCGGAATCGCAGGCATTAAGTTTATTAATCTGACATATGCATAACATGAATACAAAAACAAACAATCGGCCAAAGAATGAATGAGGAAAAATTGCCAGCCAACAATCGGTTCAATCAATCCCCATCGAAGGATCATTAAAATCATCGGCATTGGAAGCGAAAAATGCAAAACTGCAACTCTAATTGCCTTCAAAGAATTCCTCCAAACAATTATGCTTATTTTTTCGCCAAATAACGATGACTGGGCCCGAACCGAAACAATGGCACGCGCGATCAATAGCCGATTCTGCTATTTCGCGCATCTGCACAAAGTATTAATGGAAAAAGCCTGGTACCATTCAATGGAAATTTGCATATTGCACCCATTTCGCGATGATTGTTCTATGCTTTAGGGACGACCCTTCCCAATACCTAATTCCTAAAAAAAACGCGAGTCCACATCATAAAATAACCGATGATCGAATGCGTGGTTAATTGCCTGTTTGAATAGGCCCCATTTGTAACTGTCGCATATTCGCGAAACAATTGCAGCAACAATAACAGTAGAACAGATTTTTGAATGGTGGATGCACATAAAAAAGTCTGCAAATCATTGACGAAACGATCTGATAATTGATTAGCCCAAAGTTCGAACTGCGTTATTGCGCCTTAATGACTTTTTGCGTTTCACGGCGCTCGGTTTTTTTTCCTCTCTCGGCTTAGATTTGTTGCGCTGCGACACTAATTTACATTGCAAATTAGCCAAACATTGCTACGGTTTAGCAGCATAATATCGGCAACTTTTGCCTTAGCCCTTGCGACCTAGATATGCGAGTCTATATATGAGTCTGCATCTCTTCGATCTTGTAAACGAAAAAAAAAGTCAGGCAAGGGGACGAGGTACAGGTATCTCAAATCGAAAGATGAAAAGTCTTTTAGTTCCAGTTGATTTGTTGTTACGCAAATTATCGTGCGTTTTTATGCGAAAAAAGTAAGTTACCACGTACCGGCATCAGTCAGAGATCAGGATTTATGCTGGGCACAACTTGCAGGCCTCTCGGGCGGCGATCTTTCGAACTGTGTGGCCTCCGTAAGGTTGATGATGGAAGGGTGAAAATTTACATCAGTTCCGAACTTGAACGATTCCGGAACCAATCGAGAGAGAAAAAAAAGGGTCCAATGTTTTCGTTCTAGTTTTACGATTTATTGATTTTTCATCAGAGCAAAGTTTTGAGGGTCTCAATCGAATTGAATAAAAAAAAAAGAAAAAAACAGTTCAGGGATTTGTTGCACAGATCGATCGAATCAACGCAGGGATTCGCTTTAGAGATGCTAATCAGACGCTGTTTCTCCGAGGCTCGAGCCCGTGGAGTTGAAGTTCGATTTCGACACATTAGATTCTCGTTTCGGATTTGCTGAATGCCTTCCCTCCCGGGTGGATTTGTTATGCTAATCGGGGAAATGCTTGAAAATTTGTTATTTATCGCTTCATTACGTTTACCGTTCGAAAAATCTCTTACTATTTAGGTTGTTATTTTTAAAAGTTCCTCCAACGTGAAAATTTCGTAACTGAGTTAAATTCGAAACATCAAATTTGGATTGACTTTAAAACTCTGATGTATTTGAAAATAGTATTAATAATCGTTGATTAAACGCTTGTAATGATGATTTGACAAAACTCAAATGTTAAAAAATCTTTCAACTCTTAAGTCTAAACTTTTGATTCTCAGTTTTTAACACTGATATCACAACTCTCAATTCTCATCTCAACTTTCAACTCTCAACTCTCAGCGTTCAATTTTCTACCCTCAACTCTCAACTCTCAACTCGTAATTCTGAACTCTCAACTCTCGACTCTCAACTTTCAACTCTCAACTCTCAACTCTCAACTCTCAACTCTCAACTCTCAATTCTCAACTCTCAACTCACAACTCACAGCTCTCAACTCTCAAATCACAACTTTCAACTTTCAAAACTCAAATCTAAGCTCTCAACTCTCAACTCTTAATTCTCAACTCACAACTCACAACTCTCAACTCTCAACTCTCAACTCTCAACTCTTAACTCTCAACTCTCAACTCTCAACTCTCAACTCTCAACTCTCAACTCAAAACTCTCAACTCTCAACTTTTAACTCTTAACTCTCAACTATCAACTCTCAACTCTTAACTATCAACTCTCAACTCTCAACTCTCAACTCTCAACTCTCAACTATCAACTCTCAACTCTCAACTCTCAACTCTCAACTCTCAACTCTCAACTCTCAACTCTCAACTCTCAACTCTCAACTCTCAACTTTCAACTCCAAACTCTAAACTTCCAAGCATTACATTAGATGTCAAAAATATAATAAATGTCAAAATTGTCAAAAATGTCGAAAATGTTAAATATGTTAAAAATGTCAGAAATGTCAAAAATGTCAAAAATTCCAAAAACGTCAAAAAAAAGGAAGTTAAAAATGTCAAAAATGTCTAAAATGAGAAAAAAATATCTAAAATGAAAAAAATGTCATAAATATCAAAAATGTCAAAAATGACAAAAATGTCAAAAATGTCAAATATGTTTAAAATGTCAAAAATGTAAAAAATGTCAAAAATGTCAAAAATGTCAAAAATGTAAAAAATGTCAAAAATGTCAAAAATGTCAAAAATGTCAAAAACGTCAAAAATTTCAAAAATGTCAAAAATGTCAAAAATGTCAAAAAGAAGAAAGTTAAAAATATCAAAAATGCCTAAAATGAAAAAAAATGTCAAAAAAAACCAAAAATGTCAAAAATGACAAAAATGTCGAATATGTTTAAAATGTCAAAAATGTAAACAAATGTCGAAAATGTAAAAAATGCCAAAAATGTCTAAAATGTCAAAAATGTCAAAAAAGTCAAAAATGTCAAAAATGACAAAAATGTCCAAAATTTCAAAAATGTCAAAAAGAAGAAAGTTAAAAATGTCAAAAATGTCTAAAATGAAAAAAAAATGTCAAAAATATCAAAAATGTCAAAAATGACAAAAATGTCAAAAATGTCAGAAATGTCAAAAATGTCAGAAATGTCAAAAATGGCAAAAATGTCAAAAATTTCAAAAATGTCGAAAATGTCGAAAATGTTAAAAATGTCAAAATTATCAAAAATGTCAACATTATCAAAAATGTCAAAAATGTCAAAAATGTCAAAAATGTCAAAAATGTAAAAAATGTCAAAAATGTCAAAAATGTCAAAAATGTCAAAAATGTCAAAAATGTCAAAAATGTCAAAAATGTCAAAAATGTCAAAAATGTCAAAAATGTCAAAAATGTCAAAAATGTCAAAAATGTCAAAAATGTCAAAAATGTCAAAAATGACAAAAATGACAAAAATGACAAAAATGACAAAAATGACAAAAATGACAAAAATGACAAAAATGACAAAAATGACAAAATGACAAAAAAGACAAAAATGACAAAATGACCAAAAACGACCAAAAATGACAAAAATGACAAAAATGACAAAAATGACAAAAATGACAAAAATGACAAAAATGACAAAAATGACAAAAATGACAAAAATGACAAAAATGACAAAAATGACAAAAATGACAAAAATGACAAAAATGACAAAAATGACAAAAATGACAAAAATGACAAAAATGACAAAAAGACTAAATTGATATAAAAAAAAAATGACAAAATGACAAAATGACAAAAATGACAAAATGACAAAAATGACAAAAATGACAAAAATGACCAAAATGACAAAAATGACAATAATGTCAAAAATGTCAAAAATGTCAAAAATGTCAAAAATTTCAAAAATTTCGAAAATGTCGAAAATGTCGAAAATGTCGAAAATGTCAAAAATGTCAAAATAATCAAAAATGTCAAAATTATCAAAAATGTCAAAAATGTCAAAAATGTCAAAAATGACAAGAATGACAAAAAGGACAAAAATTACAAAAATTACAAAAATTACAAAAATGACAAAAATGACAGAAATGACAGAAATGACAAAAATGACACAAATGACAAAAATGACAAAAATGACAAAAATGACAAAAATGACAAAAATGAGAAAAATGACAAAAATGACAAAAATGACAAAAATGACAAAAATGACAAAAATGACAAAAATGATAAAAATGACAAAATGACAAAATGACAAAATGACAAAATGACAAAATGACAAAATGACAAAAAAGACAAAAAAGACAAAAAAGACAAAAATGACAAAATGACCAAAAACGACCAAAAATGACAAAAATGACAAAAATGACAAAAAGGACAAAAATGACAAAAATGACAAAATGACAAAAATGACAAAAATGACTAAATTGATATAAAAAAAAATAACAAAATGACAAAAATGACAAAATGACAAAAATGACAAAAATGTCAAAAATGTCAAAAATGTCAAAAATTTCAAAAATGTCGAAAATGTCGAAAATGTCGAAAATGTCAAAAATGTCAAAATTATCAAAAATGTCAAAAATGTCAAAAATGTTGAAAATGACAAAAATAACAAAAATGACAAAAATGTCAAAAATTTCAAAAATGTCGAAATTGTCAAAAATGTCAAATTGACAAAAAAGATTCAAAACAGAAATGCCAGAATTGATAAGATGATTGAAAAAACTGAAAAATAACAAAATTTCAAATAATTTCAAATATAAAAATTGTGAAATAAAATTACAAATGACTTCAAGTTAAAAACTTGAAAGTCTAAAACGTCAAAATTCTCAAAATGTGTTAAATATTAAAATTATTTAGATTTTTTTCAGAATATCAGAAAGGTAAAATTTAGAACAAATGTAAATTAAAACAATGTCAAAGTCCAAGAATGTCATAAATGGACAGTAGCTTGTGTGCCAGAAATGTAAACAAAGCTTAAAATGTAAATGGATTATTTTTAAGACAGTTAAAAATGTTCCCAAATATGCCAAATATGAGATCTGAAATACCAAATGTTAAACGTCGGTTATAAATGTCAAAATTGTGTATGGGGACCGATTGAATGTTATGTTTTCTCTAGCGGAATGCTGTTTTGCAGTCTTTTTTAAAACAAAAACGATTTTGGTTTTTATAAATCCAACGTTTCAATCCGTTTTCTTGTTGCCGAATTGACCTCAACAAGAAAACGAAACTTTTTAATCCCTGAAGAAGATCTAAAACGGATTGAAACGTTGGATTCATAAAAACAAAAATCGTGTTTGCTTTAAAAAAAAGACTGCAAGCCAGAATTCCCTTAGGAAAAATGTTAAAATTGTCATGAAAAATCGTAGTCGCACAATTAACATTGCATCATAGTTGATTTTGACAGTCTTTTTGAATCTCGAAATTCAAATCGAAGAGTAGATTTCTTAGAAATCACTCGTTTCTACCATTGAGTCATCACTACGCTCGACGGTTTTTTTCTTCTCGAGTCAAATCGAAGGCCATCAATTTGGATCTGCAAACTTTCGAGCAAAAAAAAAAACGTCGAGTGACAACAAAATGCCACAGCCTCCAACTCCAACCAAGATGAGCAACTCGACAAATATTTCACCAGAATTGACAATCGCACTGCAGCGCAAAATGTTAAATTCTCTCGAAGCCCCAAGTTCAACACCTGTCTGCCAAAGGAGGAATACGAAAAATGATGAAGGTTATTCCACCCACCCACTCACATACGGATCAAATTTCGCGCATCCATTAGTAATTCGAAACCGCCGAGCTGCCTCATCGTACCTCGGCCCGTTTTCAACTCTTGAGTGGGAACCTTCTTTGCCACAAGTTTTTTTTCTTTATTTTTTTGGGGTGGAAGGCCTCCAACAAATCTAATCTTGGCGCCGTTCTTGCCACTTGAGGACGACAACGGCGCGGCACCCACACGTCGTCGTTATTCCCAATTCGGACGAAACCATTCGATAGTTTTCTCGTTTGTTGTTTACCAACAATTAAGCTTGACCATTAGGAAATCGGTTAATGGGGAGCCGATTTGTTTCGTTTGCGAAAATTATTTCTGTCTCTCTTGAGCAAACAGAAGTAGAGAAATGTGCAAATTCAATTAACTGCTTCCAAGAAAATCAGATCATCGATTCAACGACCAGAGAAAGAGGCCAGAGTTGTTACCGACCGGGCGTTACATAAGATTCTTTCAGGAAACGCAAAGAACAAACTGGTCCGCGGGGTTGCATTTTCAAAAACCGTGCAAGCGGCGCTCAACCGATGAATGATTACGATTGTGCGGTGCGGTGATCAGAAATGCGCCTATACTAGTTAAACGTTCAGCTATTTTTAAAGAAACAAAAACAGAGGCGCCACACTTCAGCGACGGCTTCAAGCCATGTAGCTGCTTTGCCTTCCTAGTCGGGTGCTAAGCTGGAGTGGCTCCATCCATCTAAGACGAGGCATAGCTACTCGCGGTTTACCTCGAACGGTTCTACTCAAAGCGCCATGTGGGAGTCGTGAAGCGTAATCAATGAGGGTAAAAGTGAGCGCGCAAACTTCAAAGTTTCTTTGCTTCAGGTACAGGTACAGGTTTTTTGCTGCATCTAACAACTGATGAAATCACGTCACCTTGATTGACATGCACTAGGTGTGACGGCGAACTAAGTGACAGGCAACCTACGACAATTAGGGGGCGTAGGCGAAGTTTCTTGGCAGGCATCGGTATCATCGATCAGGTGATTGATACAGAAATAAATTGGTCATACACCCACAGGAAGATATTTTTGCAAAATTTCAATGTTTTCGTGCCAAAGATTTAATAGAACTGTCAACTGTCAACTCTCATCTCTCAACTCTCAATTATCAAATCAGAACTCTCAACTCTCAACTCTAAACTCTTAACCCTCAACTCTCAACTCTCAACTCTCAACTCTCAACTCCCAACTCTCAACGCTTAACTATCAACTCTCAACTCTCAACTCTCAACTCTCAACTCTCAACTCTCAACTCTCAACTCTCAACTCTCAACTCTCAACTCTCAACTCTCAACTCTCAACTCTCAACTTTTAACTCTAAACTCTAAACTCTCAACTCTCAACTCTCAACTCTCAACTCTCAACTCTCAACTCTCAACTCTCAACTCTCAACTCTCATCTCTCAACTCTCAACTCTTGACTCTAAACTCTAAACTCTCAACTCTCAACTCTCAACTCTCAATTCTCAACTCTCAATTCTCAACTCTCAACTCTCAACTCTCAAGTCTTAACTCTCAACTCTCAACTCTCAACTCTCAACTCTCAACTCTGAGCTCTTTGCTCCAATTTCCTACTAAATTAATTCTAAACTCTCAACTTTCAACTCACGAATCTCAAATCTCAACTCTCAATTCTCAGCTCTCAACTCTCTCAACTCTCAACTCGTCAAAAATATCAGAAAATTTCAAAACTGTTAAAAATTCCAAATTAACAAAAGTCGATATAAAAAATGTCAAAAATGTCAAAAATGTCAAAAATGTCAAAAATGTCAAAAATGTCAAATATGTCAAAACTGTCAAAAATGTCAAAAATGTCAAAAATGTCAAAAATGTCAAAAATGTCAAAAATGTCAAAAATGTCAAAAATGTCAAAAATGTCAAAAATGTCAAAAATGTCAAAAATGTCAAAAATGTCAAAAAAGTAAAAAAAGTCAAAAATGTCAAAAATGTCAAAAATGTCAAAAATGTCAAAAATTTCAAAAATGACAAAAATGTCAAAAATGTCAAAAATGTCAAAAATGTCAAAAATGTCAAAAATGTCAAAAATGTCAAAAATGTCAATAATGTCAAAAATGTCAGAAAGCTTAAAAATGTCAAAAATGACAAAAATTACAGAAATGACAAAAATGTCAAAAATATCAAAATGTCAAAAAAGTCAAAAATTTCAAAAATGTCAAAAATATCAAAAATGACAATACTAAAATTGTTTAAAAAAATTAAAATTAGAAAAATGTCAAAATATCAAAAAAAAAAAAAATTAAATATATGAGAAATATCAAAAATATTCAAAATTTTCCAAAATGACAAAAGTATACAAAATTTAAAAATTTTCAAAACTATAAAAATTGTTCAAAATATCTTTTAAACGTCAGAAATGTATAAAATTTCAGAAATTTCAGAAATGTCAAAAATGTCAATTTTGGCAGAAGTCCCATTTTCGGCATCTCCGTTCAACAATTTTGACATCAAGTCGGGGTGCAATTTAAGCGTCATATTCGATCTGTGGGTGTAGTTTCACAATAAAGTTAAAGTTGAAGCCTTTCGTATTCAATCCGTACCTGCATTTCCGGAGGTCCTCCCTCGTCCCGAATGAGCAGCAGGTAGCTTTGGTTGTCGATCTGGATCTCCTTCTTGAAGCGGCCCCCTTCCGGGGATTCCTCCTGCATGTACGACCCGGTCAGATACCGATGCACCAGGGCCGATTTGCCGGAACTTAAGCTTCCGACGACTCCGAGCCGAATGTCCGGCACCGACCTTGAAATGGTCCATTCCTGGCTGTTGACGAAGGAATCTGTGGATGAAGAAGAAGAGGAAAAAAATGAACGAAAATAAAATAACAAACGACTATCAAATTTGGGAAATTGAATAAAAGGATTTTCTCTTTTAGTTAGGATGGAAACAGGTTCTGAGGATTGGATCTCTGATTTGTTTCCCTCTTTGGAGGGCTCAAGGAAACTGTATCGAGGTGTTAATGAAGGAACATGGTGTGACTTTTGAAAGAATAATTTCATTATAGCTGGCACAGGGACCAGCCTGTCGGGAAACAAGTTTCATTAACACTTCTTTTCAAGTGTCAATCTCTTGAGACTTGCATATCAAAAAAGGCACGTCTGTCACACGTTTCGTATTTTTTCCAGTAACTTTCGAAAGGATTCCTTGTAAGCCAGCTTGTAGTTAATCAAAGTTAGATTATGTTTTGATGTGTTTTTATGTTCCCGGCATCCCTCTTGAAAGTGGACCAAAAGAAAACCATCAGAGGGAAATTAGGGATCAAGATGCTTGAAAAATTTGTCGCTCCCAGTCGGTGGTGTCCGAGAGGGTCCAAGCCAAGTGGTCAAGCGATGATTTGTTCTGGTTTTTGGTTCTTGGCGGGAGACGATGATGATGCTGGGTGACGTCTTGCTGGGAACAGAACAACCTAACTTACAGCTTCAAGCAACTTATGAGAGGGTGAATAATGGGAAAAAGTTGTTTTCTTGGCGTGCTGCCGGAGGAGTCGTAAAACAATAAACGGTCCCATATCGTTAGGTCGTAAAAGCGATTTCCGGGGAACCCGGCTTTCGGAATGTTTGGCCCCGAAAGTGTGCTATTTAAGTTTTATGGGTGCTGGCCATGTTCTGAAGCAGGAGGACTTTTGGCGAGATGTTTTGAAACATTGAACTCTAATCAGCTTCTTAAATGAAGAACAACTTCCGTACAAGTCTATTGACGTTTGAAAAAATGTCAAAAATGTAAAAAATGTCAAAAATGTCATAAATGTCAGTGGACATATGGTCAGAGATACCCGTCCATAAAACTTCAGCAGACCCCTGCTGAAACCAGAAAGAAGAAGAAGAAGAAGAAGTCATAAATGTCGAAAATGTCAAAAATGTCAAAAATATCAAAAATACAAAAATGTTAAAAATGTCAAAAATGTCAAAAATGTCAAAAATGTTGAAAATGTCAAAAATGTCAAAATTGTCAAAATTGTCAAAATTGTCAAAATTGTCAAAAATGTCAAAAATGTCAAAAATGTCAAAATTGTCAAAAATGTCAAAAATGTCAAAAATGTCAAAAATGTCAAAAATGTCAAAAATGTCAAAAATGTCAAAAATGTCAAAAATGTCAAAAATGTCAAAAATGTCCAAAATGTCAAAAATGTCAAAAATGTCAAAAATGTCAAAAATGACAAAAATGTCAAAAATTTCAAAAATTTCAAAAATGTCAAAAATGTCAAAAATATCAAAAATATCAAAAATGTTAAAAATGTCAAAAATGTCAAAAATGTCAAAAATGTCAAAAATGTCAAAAATGTCAAAAATGTCAAAAATGTCAAAAATGTCAAAAATGTCAAAAATGTCAAAAATGTCAAAAATGTCAAAAATGTCAAAAATGTCAAAAATGTCAAAATTATCAAAATTGTTGAAAATGTCAAAAATGTCAAAAATGTCAAAATATCAAAAATGTCAAAAAATGATAAAAATGTTAAAAATGTCAAGAATGTCAAAAATGTCAAAAATGTCAAAAATGTCAAAAATGTCAAAAATGTCAAAAATGTCAAAAAAGTAAAAAAGTCAAAAATGTCAAAAATTTCAAAAATTTCAAAAATGTCAAAATGTCAAAAATTTTAAAAATGTCAAAAATGTCAAAAATATCAAAAATATCAAAAATATCAAAAATGTCAAAAATGTTAAAAATGTCAAAAATGTCAAAAATATCAAAAATGTCAAAAAGGTCAAAAATGTCAAAAATGTCAAAATTGTCAAAAATGTCAAAAATGTTAAAAATGTCAAAAATGTCAAAAATGTCAAAAATGTCAAAAATGTCAAAAATGTCAAAAATGTCAAAAATGTCAAAAATGTCAAAAATGTCAAAAAGTCGAAAATGTCAAAAATATCAAGAATGTCAAAAATGTCAAAAATGTCAAAAATGTCAAAAATGTCAAAAATGTCAAAAATGTCAAAAATGTCAAAAATGTCAAAAATGTCAAAAATGTCAAAAATGTCAAAAATGTCAAAAATGTCAAAAATGTCAAAAATGTCAAAAATGTCAAAAATGTCAAAAATGTCAAAAATGTCAAAAATGTCAAAAATGTCAAAAATGTCAAAAATGTCAAAAATGTCAAAAATGTCAAAAATGCCGAAAATGTCAAAAGTGTCAAAAGTGTCAACATATCAAACATGTCAAAAATGTCAAAAATGTCAAAAATGTCAAAAATGTCAAAAATGTCAAAAATGTCAAAAATGTCAAAAATGTCAAAAATGTCAAAAATGTCAAAAATGTCAAAAATGTCAAAAATGTCAAAAATGTCAAAAATGTAAAAAATGTCAAAAATGTCAAAAATAACAGCAATGCAAAAAAGTCAAATATTTCAAAAAATTCAAATTTGGAAAAATGTCAAAAATCTCAAAAATAATAAGAAATAAACTTTTTCAATCAATAAAAATGCAAGGAAATCAGTGCTTTTGCACTGTGGTTAGCCACTTAACTATTTGTTGCATCCTGCCGTACGATTCTTATTGTTCAAGTTGTGGTTGGGCTATTGAATTAAGTCCAAAACATTTTACCGATGCTAAGCTGTGCAATTTTGTCTTCCAAAGTACACGATTCTCCGAACCGATAAAAAAACAGAACAATTTGAAAATAAAACTTAACTGTCCACTTTTATTTCGGCATCAGCGACTTGCGGAAAAGCCATTTCGCGCTATTTCCAAGTGCCAATTAACAACAGGGCACTCGCGAAAGATGATCATCATCGGCCATAGAGCACCGAAAGACTCTCAGCAGCTAACCAGATTAACATTCCGAACTCAGTGCCTTTCTTCAGTCTGTCTTCGGCCTGAGTCGGCCGCATGCAAATTCGTGGCATTTCTCGCGGCCCGTGAGTTTGTTAATGGCCGGCACGCGGCCGAATGAGACATCTGCTGATGAAATCAGCTGCAATTGTTGTTGCTAGAAAACCTACAGATTACCGTAGCAGCGCTGGAATTCCAAACTGGATCACCGATAGTTTTGCATTCCGACCGACCGAAAGACCATCACGCATCACGCATAAATCTGAACGACTCAAGGAATCGAATCATCACCACACAATTATCGCCCTGCACAAGTCTTAGTTAGTTACTATTTCGAATGGAAAAGTAACCAGCTAACGGTCTGAATAATTGAAACAAGCAATTTCTGTTTGAGTCCATAGTTGTTCGACTTTTAGTTTTCTTTCTTCCA
Organism: Uranotaenia lowii; assembly: GCF_029784155.1. NCBI lineage: Eukaryota > Metazoa > Arthropoda > Insecta > Diptera > Culicidae > Uranotaenia > Uranotaenia lowii. The sequence goes on from NC_073692.1 coordinate 115,167,193, forward strand.
CGAATGGAGAACGAATGAACGAATTCCTATACCTATACCATGCACCACACGATTTGCGCTATTGATTTTCTTCTATTTCTGTATCAATGATTGTGTTTCGTTGTCGGAAGAGTCCGGCAATTGCATAACCGCTGAAGCGGAGAAAGAGCATTACGGTTGTTTTTTCTGCGATTTGGGCTCTGTTGTACAAGAGAAATGTCATAATGGCAAGTATACGTCACTAAACGCAGTGTAAATCGAAGGATTTAAAAGCGAAATCAATTCTCCCGTTTTCGTTGTTCCAACTTGTTCGAAGATTGTTCAACAACTTATTACCGGAAACAACCGAATCGAGAGGTGGAACAATCGAAAGTGTGTTTGTGAGATTCCAACCAAAAAATGAATAATTCAATTCGCAACAGCCGATGGTTCAATAATCATCATTGTCAGTAACTGAGTCACTCAGTTTTTGGCTCAGCAAGGTTGTTAAACTACTTTGGCAGTGTATGGTCAGTATGATGGCCTCAAGATTGATTCGTACAGATTATTGCGTAAGGTCCATACCTTGTCAACCGTGAAGTTGATTTGTAAGGTATTACTAGAACGACTAAGCTTTGCAACTACTGAAACAATTTTGGTTAAGTGTTAGGTGTGGTTATTATAGCGACTGGTAACCAAATTTAGTATTGACTGTTTCTAAGAGAATATTGCAAGTATTTTTATAAAACCATAAGACATTTACTGCTAAAATTTTTACAACAAATTATAAACATAAAATTTGAGCTTAAAAATGGTATACTTTACAAGTATTCTAGAGATTTGCACTCACAAATCAAAATCTACTCCAATAATGAACTTCCTTGGAGGTGGAATTATCGGCATAACGTTCTATGCCGGACCGGCATTAACAAGCTTTCTAATAGCTGACATTGTCCTCAATGTGGAACCACTTGAAATGTTGATTGACATATGTTAATTTATATGTTATTTTTTGGATTCCTATGGCGACCGTCAAAAATGTATTGAACGTTCACTGATAAAAAAAAAAATGTCTTTAAAGTGTTAATACAATTTAATAATGAAATTGTATTCCACAAAGTTCAACACAATACTCAAACATGATAGATTCGTAAAATTTGGTTCAGTGGAGATATGGAATGCTGAATTTCTCGTTATCACGGCCAAGTTTTTTTTTCGCGGTCCTTAAAGTGTTAATCCAACCTCTAACAATTGACAACCCCATATCTTCGGTTCATACGTCTGATTAGTGTCCAAACTGCCCAGGAAAGGCGCAATATTGACGTAAAACCCAATCCCAACGCCTGCACGTTTTTATTTAAAGAAAAAAAACGAGGTTAAACAAAAAATGAAGTAGGTTACGCAGGCACACTTCACAAGAAGGTTTTCAGCGCAAGCTGCTTTCTTCGGTTGTTGTTCTCGTTATTGGTGTTCTGAGTTTTCGCTCGAAAAATTTAGAATTCCATGCGCGGCGCGCACCCAAAACAAGGATAAAAAATGGGAATTTAAAAAGCTGCACACATTTTCGGTCCCGCCGCGTGCTTCGGGCCTCATAAGAAGGTGTAGGGATCTTGGAACAAAACAAAAATTATAAAAAAAAAAAAGAAGCTCGAAAAGGTATAGTTCGTCGTGTGCCACCATCACCACCAACACCCGACGAAAAAAATAACAACCGAAAGACGAAGACGTTCTTGGTTGTCGTTTTCGTCAACATTCGGGTCTAAAAGGGCTTTGTGCTCTAGATTAGGCTTACTTATTTCTTCGGGGAAAGTGCGTGCGCGCCCGTTGATGTGTAGGAGAAAGAGCCGTTGCTAAATCGGTTCCATTGTTTGTGCAGCAACGAGCAAAACTTTGCGCAGCTGGTGTTTGGTTAAGGCTGAATCGGGTGAAAGGGAGAGCCTTCTTCAGGTAGAGCACGAGTGTGGGATGCTGCGCACCCGAAATCTTATCGTTTGCTTTCGGATCGGTCTCGGCCTCGGCTATCGATTCCCGTTTCTTCGACCGAACATGTGTAGACGTGTAGATGAGATCACTGATTGGCCTACCGTTTGTTTGCCGAAGCCATAAGGATCAATTCGGATTTGTGCAATGTTTGTTCTAGATACTCTCTGCTTTACGAATGAGAGAAACTTTGTCGGAAATTTCAAATGCGCGACAACCAGCCGGACGGAGAAATTTATGTGCTCTTTGTTCCGGTGGTCCAGATTTGTGTCCGGTATGTCCGAACTTTCAATTCATCTGGAAGGCGACGACGGGAAAATAGAACACAATGTACGCTTAATTAAGGTGAGAATCGTACGGCTGCACCGGAAGAAACCGGAACAAAAGTTGCAGTTGCAGCTTTTCTGCACAATCATTCTCTGTTTCGTACAGACAAACGGCTAGAAGAAAAACGTTGATTTGCTTCCGGATTTGTTTCGCTTCCGTGAGTTGACGAAGGTCACTTCTAACTAACTTGGTCTGATAAGCCCTTTACCTGGGAAAAATTAAAAAAAAAACCAACTATTTTTTAAACATCACTAAATTTTCCTATTGGAAAACAATTTAGCCGCCCAAATCAAAACCAACGGCCCAAGAGTGATTAATGGTAAAATAAGAACCGAATCCGGTTGATTTGGTCTGTCCATCATTTTATGTCGCATCTTCTGTCGGCACTAGAAATGAAAAAAAAAATGAAAGGAAATACAAATTACTCAGCCAGTTTGTCAGCGCAAAGGTCATCCTGCAAAGCAAACATCTACGCATGGTACTGACCAAATGGAATTGAGCAAAAAAAAAATCCGCATTCAGTCGCTTCTGTCTGGCTCTGACTCCGTCCATGATGTAGCAGGGTCGTCAATCTCCGGAGCCTGAGAGACCTCGATGATTGATGCTAGACCTCCTCTAATTTGCTTCGCTCCAGAAACAATACTGCACCAAACAGGAAACACTACATAAGAATAGAACGCCTGGAAAACAACCAAGCATCAACAGCTAGGCAGTCGGTGCCTGCAAGCATCTTCTCTACTCTCTATGCGTCGTTTCCTTGATTGATGACGACGCCTTTATGCCCGAACGTCATCCCGGGAACGACCCACCAGTGCACTGCAGTGTGCAAACATAACCTCAAATCGACATCTTCCGGGGGAAAACCACCTCACCGCATCGTCTTCTTTCCTCATTCGTAGCTACCTCAAGATTGATTGCATGTAAATTAACACCATTTACACCGTCGCGTCGTCGTCCCTTTCCCTAGATTCGGGACTCCAGCGCATCCGTGAGACTCCTGTCGCAACCCATATGCTAGCAGCAGCCGAATTTGAAAGCTTCATTTTCTTCCCGCCACGGCCGGGCACCTCAAATTAGTCAACCTCTAATCCCGGTATTAATCACAAAGTCATTTGTCTTTGACCGAAGAAATCCTTCCAAGGCGCCAGTAATCCTTTCTGACAAATTAGTTGGGCTGGGTTCCGAAAAATCTACAACTATAGTCAGCGGAGCCCGAAATTTTTTGCCTTCTACACGCGAAGAAGTGTGACATTCCGTTTAGCAAATCTTAATACTATACCATGTTGATAGGTTGATAGGTAGGCAGAATGGTTTTATTTTCGAAGCCCAAAAATAGACCATCTTTGGTGTGGCATGGTGGCGTGATTGACAAACAACATCGTTGCCGTGCAGCACGAGAAATGGTTACATGACGATACCACCACGGGTTAAATGAAAACATTTTATTTTCTTGTGGCATTTGATTACGAAACATTTGCTTTTTAATAGACCGACAATCATTGCAATTTAAGTATACATTTTTCTAAATTTTACGGATTAAATTTTTCCGAAAAACAGGGAGAAACAGTTAACATGCATTAATTTGGAAATGGTTTACCAGATCTTCGAAAGATGAGCATTTTTTAGCTTCAATTATAGTCGTTTAACCATCTCTATGGCATTCTCGATTTTATATCAACGTTGGAGTTGGCGGACGTAATTGAAAAATTTTTTCGGTACAACTGATTTCGATGTTTACTCTTAGGCTCGAACTCGCGAACATCGGCTCAGGAGGCAACTGACTTGCTAACTGAGCTATATCACAAGCCCGAAAGATGAGCAGTGTATTGCTTAAATCGCACTGTTCTCATTTTCGTTGTTTACGTTTCCGAAAGCACAACACTTTCAACGAAATGAAAGAAGTAGCGATCTGGTAACTCTGCACATAAGTGACTTTTTTCTCCTCTTTCTATCATACTTGATAACAATAACAGCTACATCAATCTTCTTCTTAGCGTAACAGCAGATTTGTTTGCACTGGCTCTCACCGTTGTGCGGTCTTCATCACTCTCACACAGTTGAGTAAGTGCGTTTGGCAAAACAAAATTTGCACTGAAGAGCCTTTTTCCGAGCGTCTCTGAGGAGAAATGCCAACCAGAAACTCTAGCCGGTGGGCCTTTCTTGGCGTCTTAAAAGCACATCAACCCTATAAATAATGGATGAATTTTAATACGTGAGTTTAGTGATTGCCCATACAGAACAATTATGTTATTTAAATTCGAATAACACAACTGAATAACTCTGAGGAGAAATGCCAACAAGAAGCCCTTGTCGGAGGGCCTTCCTTGGCGTCTTAAAAACACTTTTACCCTGTTATGCATGAATTTTAATAAATTAGTATAGCGATTGCATTTACAGTACAATTATTTTATTTTGATTATAATATCACAACTGAATAGGATTAAAGACAAATTAGTGAATTCTCAGGAGGATATTCATGAAATCTGAAAAAGTGATAGAATATCTAAATCTGTTGAAGATACAACAGTTTTCCCAAAAATACTTTAAAAACATCAAATTCATCTTATCATTTTTTTTTGCATATTGAAATTTTTACTCTATAAATAATGTCAGCCAGCATGGATGGCATTTCTCTCTCGTGATGCTTCAAAAAAATATTGAAATTTTTACTCTATAAATAATGTCAGCCAGCATGGATGGCATTTCTCCCTCGTGATGCTTCAAAAATGCACCTCAGTGTAATTTGAGCATCTTTTCTAGCTCTAATCTGATACAATTTGAAGAGCAATGAAGACTACACGCTCCTTTATTTTAACTCAAAATAAAGTATGACCGAGGTTCAAAACATAGTTCGATTCTATGAACTTAAAGTTAAGTACCCTTTTTCCTCCTTGCGATGGTTGAAAACGGATTTTGAACTGCGAACTATTTTTTCTTCCTTCGGCGAGGGAGCAAAGCTAAGTTCGACCGTGTGAATTACAAATTGATCTCTCTTTGTTGGACTGAAAACATTTAGCGAGTTCACTTCGAACCGGGACAGCAATCAACGAACCCGTCGCAAAAAGGGTTAAAGCACCCCCCCATGAGGGTATTCTACTCTACACTCAAAATTTGTGATTCCTAATCAAATTTTGATGGTGGAGTAGTAAGGTTGTTGGAAATCTTGACTCAGAACTGATGTCAAAACCTAGAAAACTAATCCCAGGTTCAGAATTCAGCTACAATTTTTTTAAATTTCAAAATTCATTTCTCAGTTCTAAAATTTAAATAAGATTTAACTCATTTCACAAATTGTGGTTCCTTATAATTAAAATCGAAATTATATATATTTTTTCATATTTCGAAATAAGTTTCCACATCAGGATTTTTAATTTTCGGTTTGAATTGAAATGAGAAGCTATGTTTGAATCTTCGTTTAAATCTTGCTTTACATTTCCTTCAAAAACTGACACATGGATTTTCGTAAATCATACGCACTTTTTACATTTAGTTAATATTTTTTCGGATATGAAAAAAACTTAGAAATCATATATAAAATTCAAACATAACAAATGCCTAATCAATGTAACCCAAAACATCAGAATTATAATTATTGATTCATGATTGAGGCTCTGAAACTTTCTTCAATTCTTGTCTCATATTTCTTAATCCAGAAAACGTTCTTATGTATACATCAAAAATCGTTTTAAAATTCCGAAACAGATTGAAAATTCAAAATTTGAATTCAGGTTTAACATTCAAATTCAGATTCAGCTCGTAAATGAGTTTTACAATCAAAATAAAATTATCAAGATGACTTTTTCGGTAAGGAATTTAAATTTAAAATTCTGATTGTTAGTTCGATTTTAAAATTTAACCAAAGTCAGTTCGTTTGCATAATTCAGCCGAAATTGACAAAAATTAAGTAGAAATTGAGTTCGTTTTGCAAGTTTTGTCTTATGAAAAACTTATTTAAAAAAACCATCCAGATTAATTGATTGTTAAAAGTAATTGATGATAAAGACACAAGTATCTTCTCTTAAAGTAATTGAAGGGAATTCCATAGGGTTTCGCATATTGTTCAATGTTATTAATAGTGCAGTTTTTTTCAAGAACCAAATTTCAAATTAAAATTTTCAACTTGAATAGAGATTGCATAAATCCGATTTGAACATTAAAATTTTTATCTTTTTTTTAATTTTGAAAATTGGTTTTTTTCAGAAATTTTTAGGAATTTAAGGCTTTCATAAAAAAAACTTATTGTAAGTTTCAAATCAAATAAGCTAAATGAAGCTGGTCAGATTACCCGGTTTTACCCCCGAACTTGCCCGGAAATTTGATAACAGAAATTGGGAGAGGTTCCGCCGGGCCGGTTGCCCAATTTTTTTTGAAAATATCCGGATTCATTCTTTTTTTTTGGTAAATTAAACAAAAATTCAAATTCCATCATTATACTTTTAAATTTTGTCGCCCAAAAATGAAATTTTTCAACCAAGATTTAATAAAATAAACAAAAACGGTTTTTTTGGGAGCCTGAAATACAATTCAAAATCTGGTTAAGTTTTTCTATGAAAAAATAATGTTTAAAATGTTTTTTTTTCTTGATTTTTGTTAAATAGCTTCTGGATTTTGGTCAAATATTCCCGGATATTGCTCGGATTTAGTTTAAAAATTTGGAAAAAGAATGAGCGAGTTTTACAAAATTTTAAATAAAATAGTCCAGATTTGCCCGACCCGGACACGTGCGGGAGAACTTCCGGTAATCTTAACCTAATAACCAGATTATGATGCAAATTGAAAGATTTTAACGATCGATGAAAGAAAGTTTCTTATTTTATTACTAAAGGATTCTTTATACAAACCCGATCATCATTTGAAAGATTTTACTATGGGTTTTCATAAGTTTCTATTTAAAACAAAAAATTATTTATGTAAAAGAACTTTAAATTGATTATTCACAGTATTTAAAAATAATATTTTTAATTTTTGTTAATCATACATTGTTTGAGCAAAAATATCATAGAAAATAGGACCCCAAATCAGTTTTTGAATGAAGACTTGTAGCTCAGAATAGGTAGAACAAATCTCCCATTTTCATTAAGTTCGAATGTCTTGCACAATTGCTTTAAATTTAAACTTAACCGTTATTTGCGAGGAATTTATAATTAATGTTTTTCTAAATTGATTTGAAGACTTTACAAAAAAAATATTCCTGAATTTTATCCGAAAAATATCAGAGCAAATGCCGGGAATTATTAAAATTTAAAAAAATTACGAAAAACTTGAAGAGAACATTGAAAATCCAGAGTAATTTATAAAAACGGGAAATCTAGAGTGCTCACTTTAGAAGCATAAGTATGAGAATGAATAAAAAAAAATTGTTAGCTTTTTGATCATTACCGAAATTTGCGACAATCAATTTATAAAAAAATGTTTTCAATACAATACGATTGTTTTCAATACAAATAGAGATTCAATTTATTGACATTTTCAAGTCTTGTGGTGTTTTTTTTAATTTCATGGTTTTCTTAAGTTGAGATCTTTGTTGAAACTTGTAAACTCATCTGATTTTTGTTAATGTTTGCTGATTAGGCTGGAACAAATATAAATAAATTTCTTCTTTAATCGCCACCCCCCCCCCCCTTCGAAATTTCCAAAAAACCCGAAGGGGGAAATTAATAAAGTTTGAAATAATTTATGTAAATTTCGATAAAAAATTCCCATATCTGAAAGATTACAAATTACAAAAAACAAATTTAGTAAGATGGAAGTTATTTAACCTTTTGTTTTCTTGATTTGATTGAATTATTCGATAAAAAATTACTTGAATTATAAGTTTTGACAAAAGAGGAAATTGATATTTAAATTTAAATAAAATTAATATTTTGAATTAAAAGTTCAATAATTTCTTGTTTGGCTCTGATTGTTACTGTGTTTCTCAAGTTTGTATAAGAATTGCACTTATAGTTTGTTTCACAAATATTGATTTAGAGATAATAGTTTAATTTGAGACACTGAAACATATATAGTCCCAAAGGCACAATTAGATAACCCTACTATTAAATGGAATATAATATGGTAAAATTTAAACTCTTCTTTCGTTTTTTTTTCTGAAGACAGAACCAGGCTTTTTGTTTTATGCAATGATTTGATTCCGAATAGAGAAAAGTTATCCGCCTACAATACTCGAAGATTAAATACCACCATCTGATTTCAGGGTTCGAATCAATTTATATGTCCTTATCTCCAAAGAATTTAAATTTACTTCTTTTGGTTTTTTTTTAATTTTGAATTTTAAGCCTAAAATCTTAGGGGCCGCCCCCCCGCCCCTTTTATTCGGTCCTGATTATAGCCCTTTGGCTCTAAGGGGCTCATATTATGTATGACGTTTTCTAGTCTAAATAGTGTTTTTGAAACATTCGAATAAGAGGTTATGGAAAAAATGGCTTATCTGCGATGCGCTGTCCGATTAGATACTGTCCTTCAAAATCGAAAGCATATGTATGCTGTCATATTTTCTTCGGATTACGCGTCCGTTCTGATAAGAGATATAAAGATTTGACCCCACCTTTGCATATTGAACGTACAATGAACTTCATTGATAAGAAACGTCATATCGAAACACCGCATCCAACCTTGAAATGGGTTGCTTATTGCGTTGTCTGGGCTTAAGCCGCTTTCCGAAAATGTCCAACAACGCACAACTGTTCCATGACCCAGTATCGTGAATTGATAGCCTCCGATGGGAACACAGCTGATGATGGGTCGTCGGAGTCATTGAAATGCTGTGAAACATTCCAATGCCGTCACTTGCCTTGGCCGAAACAAAATAAAGCACTCTGCTGCTGATATCATTTCACGCCCCCAAGTTCACATCACACCCCGAAAACGACCAGAGTTCATCATTCGTTGAACCAAAATACGAACGAAAAAAAATACTCGTCTAAGCTGCGTTGAAAAACGGTGCAAGGTTGGCGATTCACGCGAACGAGTGCATCACCCGAGCATTGCTCAGCTCAACCGAACGAACCTAACAAAAAAAAAACGAAACAAGAACCAATAAACTACCGTGTCAAATAACCTGACAAACAAATTACTCGCGCGTCTATCATTGTTTAGGAGTTCGTTGTTGCCATTGTGAAGCAATGCCGAGCTGATGTTGGTTCTGTTCGCTCTTCACTCGTTGCTGCAGAATCGTGTTCACGGCTCATCATCGCATCCCATTATCGCGGTTAATAGTTGTTCTAGCTTAAGCTCTAGGTTTCGAAACCTGCGTCTCGTCGACAACTTCGAAGATAAACATCTCACTGAAGAGAGCGATTCTTGGTAGAGTGCATGCCTATTTCTAGTGCAGGAAGATGTCTCTCGGTAGCAACTTTGATTGATTCGCTACACGGTCTGTGAATTGTCTTTCACCGGGGCAATAATCCCGTGGTGTTACTTGAGAGACTATCACGCTGTGCTCACTTCAACGTTAAGAGGTATCGAAGAGAACAAAAACCCACGCCATTCGATTTGTCAAAAATCGTAAAAATCAACTGGTGGTACCGGTCTAAAAATGTGAATCAAGAAAAAAACTGGTCCAACCTGCCAATTAATTGCTACTAACGCCTCGCCTTCTTCAGATTGCTCTACAATTTATGACTCGTTTTGTGAACCGTTCTCAAAACCAAGCTCAATTTGGGCGAAATGTCAGCCGCTTAAGGCTTCAAGGTCACATCGGATGATGATATTTTGAGGCGACCGAACATGTTATCCCGACTGTGGTCGGATAATCATCGAAAACAGAAGCAGTAGCAGACCAAGGAATGGCAAAAACGAGATGGATGACTTTTCAATCAGTTCCCTACTGTCACATCCCTTCAGGGAGCCTGAGGGATAAGCTGACCTTTGCCACGGCTGGATCGATCAATCAATACCAGACACCCTTGCATCAGTGAACGCCTGAGTGAGTAAGAGCTCGATTGTCATGGTAGAACGCGCGTTCTCGGTGCCTCAAATTCCTATCGGGGAATATTTTCACGTTCGGAAATCAGTATAAACATTTCCTTCAAGCTGTCGCTTCCCTACCACACTTGCTGATTCCGGATGAATTCCTCAGAAGGTGGAAAGTGCGAAAGTCGGAAAAGCAAACGTCATTCAATTTAAGTTTTTTTTATAAAAGAAATTCTACCTACAAGATCGAAAGTCAAAAAGAACGATAAAATCGATACTGCTTGTTAACCGTATTGGCCGCATACGACTTTTTAAATGCCTTATCCAGAACTCATTTTCTTTCCGGTCCGAAAGCACCAGGCGAGCAAGCAGCAATCGCCAATCGTATAATTGGAAATAATGGACTGGAAAACGCGTCGTATGTTGGAATTTGACTGAAACAACTTCGCAGGGTCTTTTGGCTGTTGTCGTTGTCGGAAGAAGACATGGCGTGGAACAAGAACTCATTAGATAACCGATCGATTCGAAAGAATGTTGAATGTTACAACAGCACTGACAACGATGTCTCCTCGGTGCAAGTGGTTTTAAAGTTTGTGAGTTGAATTGTTTTGCCTCCGCTTCGTTTCCATTAGCTTTGGAAGAGAGGGTGGAGTGCATTTTGGAACTGAAACGTTCGGACGTGGATTAATTGGAAATTCTACGCATTGTCGGGTGCAATCAGCCAAAAAGAATTCCATCGTCCGCCCCCGGTCGGATTGTTTTGCTTGGAGACGCTCGATTGTCGATTGAGGCACCTGTTATTCCCTGTTGCTCTCATGGGGATTTTTAGAAGCGTAACTGTACCGATCCAATCCATTTTGGAAGATTTTAACCCGAATAGCAGAGGTCACGGTCTTAGAGACTGTTCCAGGAATTAGAAGCACACTTTCAAAATAATAATAAAAAAATCTTTTTACTAAATTCTATTTGGCACACTGTATCATTTTTTGTGTCCTACCCAACACTGTACTCTTATTAGATGAAAATCGTAAGCCAGATTTCGCACTTTTTCTCGATCATGACTCATAAGCTTCTGCACAGTTGCATTACCTACCATTTTCACAACTTTTGGCCAATCCTTTTAAAATTTTCCGATGTCATCAGCTGATTTATGTATTTTCGTAGCTTTACTTTAGTTAAAGCCCAAAGAGTCTCGATTGGCCGTGCCACGGGTAATTTGGCGAATTCATGTTTTTTGATTGCCACACCATCACTTTCTTGTCAAATTTTTCGGTGAAAATAACTTTTTCCGTTTCGGAGATATCCTTGTCCTTGCGTACAGTAAAGTATTGTGGCCCAGGTAGGGTTTTATAGTCCAATTCCACGATGAAACCGCCATGATAATGCACCCATAACTTTTGCAAAATATTGAATCATACAGTTTCCGGGCTCTAGGTTTGACAGAAGCGGCTTGATTTGGGTTCCTTTTGGAATTTTTCTGCTTCCGTACGTACCTTGAGCATAAGTCGCCCTTTAGCACGCATCACGTTAGACGTCGAGGTCCCGACTTTTCGCCACATCCCGAACAGAAGCCGATGGCTTCTGATTGTAGGCATCCCTTTTTGTCGATAGTATGACTTACAAGACCAGATTTTTGACCAATCCTCGATTTATCTTAACATGTAAAAAGTTTACCATATTTTTTTAACAGCTGTCCGTACCGTTCCGACGCTCACATTCTCTTCTTTAGCCAATTTTCTCAATAAGATTCCACTTGTGGATGATACTTTTTCTCTTTTCAGGAGTAAGATCACGCATTTTGAAATGTAATCACTAACTTAATGTTATGACGTACAATGTGTAAACAAAAGGACGCAGCCAGTAGAATCCGAAAAAAGATATTCAATTTGAAATGACCGTTAACATTAGGTGTGCTAATAATTTCTGGAACAGTCTATAAATGATGATTTCTAGGGTAACAGTGAGTTACAAAGTAAAATTATATTTTTTTCTGTATTTTGTAGATGATGGTGAAAACACCATGATTACGATAGTAACCGTGAAAATTACAGTTATAATATATTAATTCTTATGTCTTACGCAGTTTGTGTGATTCTGAAATGAGCGTGTATCATTTGATTTCAAATCGACGTTTTCAGCTTTTATTTACGTGTATGGTGTTGGCAAAAATATCCTCCAAAATTTATCCGAAGGCATGACCCTATCCGAACTCAATGAAACTTTGTGGACATATAGATCTTACCTAGTAAAGCAACTTGGCATACTTTGTTTTCCCAAAAATTATCTAGACTAACATTTGAAAAGGACCAAACTTATAGGCCAAAAATTTTAAAAACATTTTTAGCTTGAAGACTACAATTCTTACACAAATGTGGTTCATGAGAGAGTTTTGGAAAAATGATTGAATTTTAAGAAAAAAAAATATTGTTTTTTTTTAGAAATCCTACACTGAGAAAAATGCATTTCAAAACTAAAACTCCATTTCCCAAAAATTCCATATATGAATTTGATGAAATTTTTTTCTAAGCCGGGTAATAATAAGGCCTACAAATCGTCCATACATAGCAATTTTTGCATATTTAAGGGATAAAAGATTTTCTAACAAAATTTTTTTCATGATTTGTTTTTTGAAAATCACGTAATATATTTTTACAGTGTAGATTTCCAACCTTTAATTAATTAAAACTGCCTTGTTCAATTGATTGTATCGATTTCGATGAAAAAAGAGCCTCGATTGTAATAATTGATGGTAAAAGTAAATGGAAATCCTGTAGGTACTGAAAAAAAGCAAACTAAAACCTGAGGGTCGTTTTTTGAAAAATGGCCATCTCAGAATTCGATGATTTTTTTTTTGGTGAGGAATAATGTGGTCTACAACTCTTTACAACATCACAAAGTGAGCACTTCCAAGGGAAAAAAGTTTTTCTAACAAAAACTTTTTTAACAAAAACTTGTTTAACAAAGACTTTTTTAACAAATGTGTTGGGTGTATAATGACAAAACTATTAAAAACTATCTAATTATAGAAGCATATTTATTTTAAAATCAGAACTTACATAAAACATTTTATCACAATAATTGTAGATTGGAAGAAGGGCTCCGTTTGACAGACCTTTGACTAAGTCTCAATAAAAATGACTAGATGGTTTGAGTTCACATGAACATTTTATTTCAAATAATAATATTAATGATATTCAAAATCTATGCATATAAAATTGAGTTTCAGTTTTTAAAATGCATTTTTCTCAGTGTAGGATTTCAACATATTGTTTATGATTTTTTTTTCTTCTAAAGAAAATTTTAACACAAGATCACAACACAGTAAAAAGTGTCTCCATGATCATATCCTTTTACCCATATTCCCAACAAAAATTGTTTTGCTAGAATGCAGAGGTGACATCGGTCCTATTTAAAGCATGATTTATTCTGTCATTCCTTCCTATCTTTTCAATTCTATCTATTGACTACTAGGACATGGCCGGCGCCGTTATTGATGTTGAAAGAGAGCGCATCAGTTTTGGGCATTGTGAATGTGCTGTCAATCCCAGACACCATTCTTTTGACCTTTGAACAGAATTGATGGCCTCCGTCAATCACGGAGTAGCAACCATTGGCGATGTGATTGATTCTATATGGCTTATTTTTCTCCAGTAATTTTAATAAAGTCTAACAGTCGATCAAATATGTATGATTCAATAAAATATATAGCATTTCGGGCTCAATGTTTGATGGTGGATGTGAGTAGTCAATCAAGCTAAGCTAAGCTAAGCTAAAACTAAGTATGCCAAGTGCTTAACTACGTGAGGACTAAATACACACACAAAGCTTCATTCAATTCTGAGAGGGTCATGCCAGATACTGTGTCGAGTTGGCGCGAAATCCGTCCTTTATAAAACCTTTAAAGCTTTTTATAAACTTTAATTATAAATTTAAAATAAATACGATTAAAAATGTATTGTTGAAATTCACGATTGCGCATTACGCGTATTGACGTTTGCTGGTGGCACTAGCAATCGCTAGTGAAGAGTGTAGGACATGACCATTTTTAACGGTGTATAGGACTTCTTTCAGGCCAAGCCAGCTTTCTAGTAAAATAAATCAAATTAAAACTTCTTGAGGCTTAGAGAAGAATGTTAGGTTTTTTAAGGAGTTTAGTCGATTTGTAGTTGGTTTGAAGGTTTTCCTGTTGATCAGAACGCTTCTTCTGCTTCACAACTTCTAACGCTGAAAAAAATCACGGATAGTCGGTAAACAATTCTGCCAGATGACGCTACTTGGAAACCGGGAATGTTCGACCTGTTAAAAGAAGCTTCCAAAAAGGCGCGAAAATGCACTTGAAGGATGCAATATCTTTTACCTAGAGCAGATCCATCCCGAGGAACGTTGAAAAGAGGCGGAGCGCTCTCGAGTGATTAAATGGGTGCAGCTAGCTAGCTTGCTATAGATACAAAACTGGTTATGGTCCGAAAATTACATTCATCAAGTAGAAAAAGTAACAGAACCAAGAAGTTTTGCAGAACCGAAAATATTTGCAGTAATAAATTCTTTCTTCCATGAAGGACGAAGAAGGGTCCCAGATTTCGGCTAGCTAACAATGGTTTAGCGAGGAGAGGTGCACATTTCGTCTTCGTTCGTTCGTTGATCTATTTATGCTCTTCTTGTTCGCCTTTTGGCTGTGTGTATACACAGACACAGTTTACATTCATCTGGATGATTGTCGAAAAAGGTTGAAGCCATGTGCAAATTTTTCACTCCGGAAACCTCTTCGAGGGTCCGGTTGGGTATCAGTAAAACTGAAAAGACGCGACGGGAGCGTGCTCATCTATTTTTTCGAGATCAAGATAATGTCGAGCGCGTTCGCAGGGTTGTGATTTCTCAAGGAATAACAGGAACAAACACGGGTATCAGTAACAACATTGTAATTGTTTTGTCAGCGGAAAATATCTGAATCGGGTTGAAATTTGACGGAGCTGGATTCTTCACTTTTGCAGAAGTCCGGGGGACTCCCCGGGGTGAGTGAGCAGCTCCGGAACGATCATTTATCATTCGAAGATGGTTGTCCATTTTGAGGTCCTTCTAATTGAGCTAACAAATTCTTTTCAAATGCAGCTCTCAAGCTGCGAGTGCCTCTCATTGCGGAAGGCGCTTAAGTTGTTCCCAGCTGTGCGCTTATTATTAATAACTTAGAACCTGTCCCAAATGGTAACCAGTTCTTGAAGTGCGACTTGGCACCGGTAAATTTTCCTGAAGCAATCTCACGTGAAAATCGATGCCGCCACTAAGAGCTCTGCTTCAATATAACGCATAAAATCTTGATAAAAGAAATCCGCTTTCCGGCGCGGTTTTTTTCCTTCCCTTTTAATTTACACCCTCTTTGAGAGGACCGGCAACAGGGAAGTATAGAGTATGCAAATATTTGGATGTTTGATTCCATCAGCGAGCGCTAATCCTCGCCAAGAACTGATGGGAAGATTCCGAACACACCCAATCGCGATGAAACATACGCCCGAGTTGAAGAAAACTCACCTGAAGTAAGTAAGCGATAGAGGAGGAGAAAAATAATCAGTTTGAAAGCCTCCCTCATTAAATTGTAAGAGGTTGTATTAAGAAAAAAAAGAGTGAAGTGGAATTTATTGCGATGGTTAACATTTGTATGGTGGTAATTTGTTTAGCGGGCATATCTGATTTCGACTGTTCAATCTGATAAAGTATAAAAAATTAACTTCAATTGAACGACTCTTTCATAAGTTGGAAACGAAAATTCGCTCACTCTTAAAAGATGTCGCTCTAGGCACCCAAAAGAACTCATAGAAAAAAAAAACTTTCTCAATCGACAATCGCTCCCTACAATAACCCGGGGTTTAATGACTGTCAACAAACACCAGAAGCGTCAACCCTAAGATATATCTAGCTAGGAGCGCGCGCTCACATTATTGTCGGGCTCAAAATTATTGCATTATGGTAATCATCGCTCATAAATTTTGAGGTTCCCAAATTTAGCCAAATTTTATGACCGTTTTTCCCTCCAACTGACTAGGTACCTAGACACATCGTTTTTCGCCATTGCGCAAACAGCAAAAAGAATTATTTAAGCAAACGAAAAACGGGAGCCGACAAAAAAAAAACGAAAATCTCCAGCGAAAATTTCCTTCGGGGACATGAAACCTCCGCTAAAGAAAATGGCTTGAAGCAATTCAATTTGAAATTTATATTTTTCGCAAATTAAATTTCATTCAACTGAGCGAGTGACGACTTGTTTTTTCCTGTTTTTTTTTTTTGGGGTTGTTGTTGTTCTACTCTCACCTAGTATTATTACTGATACAGATAGATACCTAAATAAAGGAAGAAGATGATCAAGAGTTCAGTTTTCGTAATGTTCACAGCTGGGTCTAAGCTCACCAAAACATCAAAAAAGAGGGGAAACGGAGTTTCTTGCGCGAATCTTTTTTTTCCGGTGCCAAAGAAGCTTCATTTCAGTCATCAGGGTCGTGGAGCGCGAAATCGAAAGTTTTGGCGGAAGGAAGGACGGAAATCCGTGAGGCGTGCGCGTTTCGGTAATGGACATTTAACTGTTGCAATTTTTTTTCCTTATTTCGGTGGCAGTTGGTGATGAGATTTTGATGGACGAGAGAAGCCATTCGGTCGATTAAGGGCTGTGTTTCACCTGGTTCGGACCAAGCGGAAACAACGCACCGGACAATACACAAGGTTTGCGCAATGTCAAGAAGAGATTGCCTTTGGGGCGTTTGATTAGCCGCGCTCTGCTTTTCAATGGAAGATTTTTCTGCTGGCAAAGAAATTATTTCAATGGAAAGGAAAAGGGCGTACGAGAAGATTTTAGATAATTGAATTATTGTTGCCAAGTTGTTTGCCTATTTAGATTAGAGTTTACTTCTTGCGAGAAAGATTGATGGGAGGGTTGATGTAAAGTTTTCAAGAAATGACGGGTTTTAACGGAAGAGATTAGTAAAAAGAAATTGATTAAAATTTAAACGAATTAAGATTGTTTCAAAGGAATTCGAAAAGGGAAGTATTTATTTTCCATTGCCACTAATTTTATAATACGTTTTGATTTTCGATAGCAGCTGGATAAACAAGTCGAAAAAATCAGCTGATTGTAGTGTATACAGAAAAGAAATTCCAATGATCATTTGATCGAACAGAAATTACACCTCACATTTGGCTGATTTTCGTTTTGCCTGGCATCCATTTGACTTAACATCCATTCGACTTATCATAAGCTCGACTTATAGTAGATTTGACTTACCATCCAGTCGACATGATGTCGATTTGACTTAACGTTCATTTGGGCTCAAGTCTATTCGTCCAAAGCCGTGTGAACAGGGGGGGGGGGTTTAAACCCCTCCCCCTTCCCCCATGGAGATTTTTTCTAAATCAAATTTTCACGTCCAAAACGAAATTTTTTTAACAAGTTTCATAAAAATAATCATGAAAAGATTTTTGGAAGCCTAAAATAGGACCTAAATCTGCTTATGAATTTAGATGGAATTTTTTTCAAGATTTTGTCTGATTTTTGATGAGAAATTCCTGGATTTTGACAAAATTTGCTCGGATTTTTGGTCGACAATTTGGAAATCAAATGCCCGGATTTTGTTAGGTTTTTAGATAAAATAGCCCGGGTACGAGCTGAAAAAATTCTGGCATACTGACTCTCAAGTCTTAACTTAGGCTCAAGGCTTTTCATTTTACAACAAATATGGCTTTTAAAAATCGTGTAAATTTTGGGCTTATTTTTGAACCGCAGCTCCAAATAATTAAAGTATTCAAATCTAAATCTTGATTGTCAAAACCCCTACCTCGCCCTTAAAAGGCGTCTTTCCTAAGAAGTATTAAAGACATCAGAATTCAAAACCCATTGTTTGAACTTTACAAAACATTCATGAAATCCCAGTTTAAACAACCAAATGAGCAAATAGAAGAAGAAGCTTCAACAATAATTTTAATTAGTTAAAAAAAATCTAAAACTTTAAATATAAGACCTGTAACATTTTATACGTAAAAAAATTTTCAAAAAAGCAATTTCAGTCTCTACTTTTAATTAACGGTTTTTGTTTTTCTAAATTCTCTGTAGACAAAAATTTCTTCTAAAATGTTAAAAACTTATCTTTCTGATTAACTCTAATCAGTTTAAGATTTTTTTACCCTTTGGAGTTTGGACGCTCCTGACCAAAACTGCTATACCTCTTTCGTTTCTCAACCGATTTGTATAAAATTTCAAGTTTTGGAAACCCCATGATGTAACTCAAATAAAATTCTTAGACAAAATTCAGCAACAATAATTCAATTTTATATACATATATTTTTTTTTATTAGGGACCTTTTTATCATTCGGGTCCATTTTATATTTTTAAAAGTCTCGAAAAAAACATCTAAAAAAGACTAAAGATAAGCTAACAAATGCTCAAAAAAATCACCTAATGCCCAAGAAAACTGAATCCAAAAGCATATGTTGCGCACAAATATTATTTTTTAGACTTTTTTAAAACCACAAAAAATGTTAAAAAAAGAGGTGTAAAACCGTAGTTTTCAATCAATGAACCGTCAAAATTGTTTTAAGTCACAGTATTAAATTTAGAAAAGTAGATTGCATAGGTGAAAAATTTTACACATTTCGGCGTCGTTAGATTTTCAGAATACGAAACACATAAATATGAACTGTTTTTTTCTTGTCAATTTGCAATTTTTCAGATTGTTCAATTCAGATCTAATATTAGGAAAGGAGGGGATAGAACGCTTTTTTTTTATCTGTAATGTTGAAATTAGATTATTTTTGTACTTTCAATGTTTAAAATCGAATTAGTTTTTTTCTCCTCAGTTTCTAGTTGCTTTGAAAAATTTAATTCCAATTTTACAACACATACAGTTTTTAATATAAGTTGTCAGTTATAAATGAAAGGGATATGATATATATTTATTATAAATTCCAAAAATAAATTTAATTATCCCTTTGTTTTGATAGCTGGAAGATAATACAAAAATTATTTCAATTCTTTTTTTCATCACTGAGCAATCTCTGCTTTCTTTATTTGCCCAAATTCAAATCGATTGTAAATTACGTGCCTGGTTTTTTTTCTAAGGTTCTAAATAAGTTAAAATTTGTTTGTCTTATCGAGATAAAATTAAATCTTTTTAAAAATTTAATATACCACCAAATCAAGACTTCAAAACCAACCCATTATTCTAAAAAATATAACTAAAATGAAATTTAAATGTTTTATTATTGAAACAAGATCTTAAACCCATTTTTCACTTCTTATATTAATAATCGATTGTAACAGTCTTTTTTAAATTGTAGATTGTACATCTGATTTTTATTTCTGTTCCAATATTTGGACTAATCCTAGGGTAATATTTTTCTGAATAAAAAATACTTATTTTCAATTTCTTAAACTCCGATGTATTTTTTTTTAAATGTATTCGATTTCTGTGCACTGGTTTTTCTTTTTGGAAATTCCTGGTTTTTTTTTCTAAGGTTCTAAATAATTTAAAATTTGTTTGTCTTATCGAGATTAAATTAAATCTTTAAGGGGGGGGGGGGGTTGGGTCTAACAGGTATAAAAAAAACACCATTTTCACGATTTTTTTCTAGAGCTATCGTTCAAACAAATGTATTCAAATTTTTTGCATTATACGAAGCATTGTTAAAAGAACATTTAGTAATTTTTTCGTAAAAAAATATTGAAAAATGAGCCGGTGACGGAGCACTTTCGAGGATGCCTTTTAGAAAACAGGATTTGCGGTGGACACTGTATCTCAGCACAGAATCATCTGAAGTCAAAAAATCAGAGCAAAATATTTTTAATAGATGTTTTTCTGGACCCCAACGTTTTTATTTAACTTAAAAAATTTTTTATGAAATTTTTGTGGCTGTTTGAAGTAAAAACTACGATTTTTCACGAAAAAATCCGCCGTTTTTCACCTGTAAAATCTCCCCAAAGTAAAAAATACAAAAAAGAAAAACGTTGGGGTCTGGTATTTTATATGTAGAAAATATGTTCCAAATTTGAAAAGAATCGGATAAGTAGTTTTCAAATGACGATGTCCACGGACGTTAAAAATGTGCTTTCGAGAAAAACGAGTTCGAAGTTTCTGCTCTTGCTTTCTTGCAGTATTAGATAGGAGGAGATAAAGGCCTATAATTTCTACAGTTTTGCTTCAATTGACTTGAAAATTTGACACAACATTCTTGAAATGTTTTACAATAAGAAAATAAAAAAATAAAAAAATCGATTTTTTGAAAGTGTTAGACCCTACCCCCCCTCCCCCTTAAAAAAATTTAATATACCACCAAATCAAAATTTTAAATTCAACCTATTATTGTAAGAAAAAACAAACAAAAATGAATTTTAAATGTTTTATTATTGAGACAAGATCTTAAATCAATTTTTCGCTATTGATATTAATTAACGATTCTTAACGTCTTTTTTATTGTAGGTTGTACATCTGATTTTTTTTTCTGTCCCAATATTTGGACTAATCCAAGGGTAATATTTTTCTGAATGAGCAATACTTATTTTAAACTCTTAAACTACGATGTAATTTTTTTAATGTATTTAATTTCTGTGCATAGATTATTCTTTTAGGAAATTCAATTCTGGTTGGAACGAGATTTTAATTTAGAATAATTGTTTTCTGTTATTCCTGAAATATTGAGATGTGTGCTGTCTAAGGAAATTTTCAAGCATTTTTCCATCTTGGAAAAATGAACATTATTTTGAAAAATTTAAAACGAATTGCCAAAAATAAACATTGATTTGAAACATTACATCGGTATTTTTTGTATTTTGTATTTATTTATTTACTATCTTTGTTGTGGAATTATTTGTAAAAGTTAATAAAATTTAACGGTCTTATCAATATTTTATGTTACGTCAGTTAGAACATTTCAAGATATGAGAAATGATGTGGATTAGACTGAGTCAATTTGGGATCATTTAAGAATTTCTTAAACCCTGGGGTTAAAAAAGCTTTGATTTGATTAAAAAATTCATCAATGATGATTTTCAAAATTTTTAAGTAATTTTGAGTAATTTTGAACATTTTGGTTTGTATGGGAAAATTGAATATTTTGCACGGAAAAATCAACATAATTTTTGTTTCTTCTGTGGAACCTAGCCTGTTTATGGGTTTTGTGCCAATTTATTAATTTGCTAAATGAAATTTTCCGCTGAACAACTTTGTCGAAGACCGTAACATAAGAGCATGTCTTTTGGCATTGATGAACACTAAATTCAATTGACATCACTGCTAGGGCCTAGCGAGGTATTGAATGATTACTGTACACGCAATTCTTCGCGGCGCACCAAGCAGTGATGTCTATTGAATTTATTGTTTTTCAATGCCAAAAGACATATGTGCCTCCTTTAAACATCTAATAATTTTTTTTCCTTATAAGATACAAAGTTACGGTCTTCATCAAAGTTGTTCAGCGGAAAATTTCCTTTAAAAAATTTATAAATTTGCACAAAAACCTTTAACAGGCTAGGTTTCACAGAAGAAACCAAAAATGATGTTGATTTTTCAGTACAAAATATTAAATTTTTCTATACAAACATAAAAGTCCAAATTTACTCATGTAAACGTAACTCAAAAATTCTGCAAAAAATCATGGATGAGTCTTGAACCAACACGAAGTATTTTAGACCCCAGGGTTTGAGAAATTCAAAAATGACCCCAAATCAACTCAGTCTAATGTGGATAGAGTGAGACTGGAAGAAAATTTCTGGTGTTGAACAAAATGAACAAACAATGATCACGGGGATTAATCTTCATCTAATAACAATTTTATTTTTCCATTATAATACATATGTATATCTTTATTCAAAGTTGTGTGATGGTCCGATCAAGAAGGAAGATAGTTTTGGGAATCATTTTCCATATTCTTCGAGCGTTTTTGGTGGTGTCATTATTGTTCACTGAATTTGGACTATAGACGTGTCCTTCGCACGGGCCTGATGCGTACTTAGGGTAGTTTGATTATTGATAAGTTCCGGCTCCGGTAAATAAGACGGAGTGGTTGGAAAAGCACAGATTTGCAAGGCTTTTACTAAGCTTTTCAAGATTGTTCCGGCTTCGGTAAATAAGACGGAATAGCTGAGCAAGAAGAATTTTGGAAGTCGGTTGCTATGATTGTTTTCTAAATTTTTTGGATCTGGCGAATAAGACTGTGTAGTTAGACTCTGTAGTTGGAAATGAAGTTCACGACTGTTTGGAGACTGTTCCGGCTCCGGTAAATGAGACGGAGTGCTTGAAAGAACTCATATTCAAAAACTGTTGCTTGGATTATATTATATTTGACATTTGACATTTTTAAGGAAGATAAGTAGCAGTGGTTGAAGAAGCACTCATGGAAAGGGTGTTACTAAAATCGGTTCGAGATTGTCCCGGCTCCGGTTAAAAAAGACTTAAATGTGTTACTTAAATTTTCCCCACTCCGGTAAACAAGATGGATAACTGAAAAGGCTCAATTTTGATAGCCTGTTACTAATTTTTTTTTGAGCGTAGGAATAGGAAGGATAGATTGTAAGGAAGGAAGAGGGATTGTATTAAAGAGCTCATATCCGAAAACTGTTTCTTTAATTCCATTTAGATTGTTCCGGCTCCAGTAAGAGTGGCCGAAGGAACACAGGTTGAAACGCTTATACTGATTTTTTTCTGAGCACTTTCTGGTTCCGACAAATAGGATGGTGTGGCCAAATTTGAAAGGCTTTTGCTAAGATTGACTCGAGAATGTCTCTCTGATAAAGTTTCATATCTACCTTGCAATATTATTGCTTGTAACTTTCAACCGATATCATTTGACACATCATCTAGAGCTGTTCAAAAAGTAAAACTCCAAACAAATGTCAGGAACCCCATTTTTATCTTCGTCCCAAGAAGCAACTGTCACATCATCATTGGATGATATTTATATCCGGCTGTGTCCCATCATCCCGAACCATGTGAACTTTCTTCGGTTTCGGCAACCCCGCCGCAAAACTCTTCCCCCGAGAGCCAGATTATTGATGCATACAAAGTTGCGAAAGAGGTCTGATCCGAAAAGCGAGAAAAAAATACTGAACGAAATCGATCCATCTTTTGGTCTCCCCGTGCGACTGCCTATACGGATAGGTATATTTTAACCCAAAAGATCTAGACAGACAGACAGTCAGACACATCACATCAACCAAGTTCGACGACTGAAATCAGAGACGTGTCCCGAAACAAACAAAAATCGATACACATTGTGCGCTCTCTCGACTATTTATGTGACACTTTTGTGTCGTTGCTGCTGCTCTTATTTTTGTGCCCGGTTCAAAAGGTTGATTCAATCGAAGACTCATCCTTTTCTCATTGACGGACTGACTCTAGCCAGAGTTCTGACTGACTGACTGACGATCTTCTTCCTATTCATGGGCCTAGCTCTAGCTATAGGGTGTGAAAGGGTCTACTTAAGGCGCGGGCTGACTGGCGGCTGCCTGTCTTCTGCCAATCTTTTGAGGATCCCTAGGAAATTTTCGTTTCCTAGAATCAGATGTTTCTGCGAATGAGGAGTGAAAAAATTTAAGAGAGGGTGCACCGTAGAAAGTAGAACATTTCTTCCTCAATCGATGGACGGACGACTGACGACGTTTGTATCTGTTGAACTTGTTCTTATTGTTGCCGGTTTTGTTTCCGGAAGATAGTCAATGCTGCAGTCGAAATTCGTGACAATGCATCCATCTCGAAATATATTTGGAACATTTATGATGACGGAGGTCTGCAGCATCAGCAGCATCAGTAGCAGACATTGGGCAATGTTGTGAATGTTTGTATGCCTGCCTCAGAGAGAAAGCATGCTCTTGCGATGTTTTTTAAAGGGCCAGTTGCTTCCGTTGCTTGTTTTTGCAACGGTCAGGCCCAAAAATAGAAGGTTAATACGTTTGGAATGAAGCCGATAGAGAATCTGACTTCAACTAGCGGAAGATGGACCAGTGTGGTTTCATCCATTAAAATGCAGTAAAAATAATATGCCTATAATTATAACTTTCTCAACTTCCAAACAGAACCAAAAATGTCTGAAAATGGTAGAACCCAACAGAGATTTTTTACGAACAAAGATGATAATTTATAGACACATCCCTTGAGCCGATCAATCGAGCAAACGGTTTGCTAATTGAAGTTAATCACCGTCCCAAAAAAAAATCGGTCCAAAGAGTGAACTAGAAAAACGAGGGTTTCACTCTAAATTTGGTTAGAAACATCACGAACCAAAAATGGCAACGGCCTTTTCCCGAAGGGAAAGGGTTGCAAAACCATCATCCAAGAGTCATTCAAATTTACTTATCCATTGATGGGTAAGGGCGCTCGCGCCCATCGATGTTCGATGGGCGATAAAATTAGGCTCAAGTTGTGGAACAACCATTAACCGGTGCCCTTTATTGATGTCACTTTCTCCGAACGACGATGATGGGAATAGCAGATGTAAGGACGAAATTTACGACCGATTTAAATGAGTTTTCAAGAGAGAAAAGACATCGCATAAATTTCAATTTGGGTGTTCGTTCTTAACTTCTTTCGATGAGCATTCCCACAAAAGCTAAGCAAGAGTGTAATGTTTTTAACCTTCTCTAATTAGATTTCAAGTGCCGGAAAATGTCCTTTTTCCCGAACCGAAAAAAGGAAAAACGCACCAACAAACAGATGCTAGCTACTGTCAGGTTAGATTTTCCTTCAAAGCACGTGCAGCTGCCTGTCTATCTGTCTTGGAAAAGATTTAATTATCTTTCTGGAGCATACAGTCCGGGTGCCCGACAACTGTCGCTCGGCCCAAAGTAAAAGTGGACCATCAGCGTTTCCGCACAGAGGACATATCAATCGATCAATCAACCCCTATATCGTCAATGGATTGCCGGAAACACGAAACCCGCCCCGGCCCAAAACTGACCACCGGGTATTAGAAAAGGGGTCCGCCGCGTGCTGCCGCGTCCTCTTTCAGTTATCTCCGTTCAGATCATAATTTTGCTGCACGACGCCCTGTCACTGTGCCACATAATATGTGCGTGTCGAATCATTGTTATGATGACAAAACTCCGGAGGCATTAGACCCGGATAATTGGTTCATATTTCAGGCCGGTGACACACATGTATGAATGCATAGATTGGTTGTTTTTTCTACTTCTGATTACGCTACGCGTCTGGCCCCGTCGAAAAGTGTCCGTACGCAGAAAAATCAAGATTGGGACGGTTCATCCCTCCTACCGAATGTGGTGGCCAGGCCCCTCGGAACGCATGATAATGGATCACTACGCTATAATAGCGGCAGTAACTGCTATTAAAATGATATATACGCTCCCGTGATTGTGATGAGCTAGTTTATTAACGTGTTAGTCGTTGATTAGGAAGAGTATATGGGAATTGAGATGGCAGAAAACTGGACAGCTTATTTGCAACATTCGCACTAGTATCTCTAGGACAGCGTTTCCAATACTTCTACCACAACAGTTTTGTTTGAAAAATATATGGACAGCTCGTTTGTTTGTATGATTATTTGATGCATCTCTTCCACAGCTTCAGGTGCTCCAAAGCTTTTCTCATCTGCGCTTTTCTCAGTCCGTCTTATTTACCGGAACAGGCATAATTTCGAAACAAATGAGGCGACAGCCTTTCTAATCTTCGCTTCTTGAGTCCGTCTTATTTACCATGCCAGTTCCGGTAAATAATCCTTTCAAAATCAGCAAAACAACAGCCTTTCTATTCTGCATTTTTTCAGTCGGTCTTTTTTAAAGGAACTAAAATCATTCCAAAACAAACAAAGCAGCAGCATTCTAATCTGGGCTTCTTCAGTTCGTCTTATTTGCCGGAACTTGAATCATTTCAAAACAAACAAAGCAGCAGCCTTTCAAATCTGCGCTTCTTCAGTCCGTCTTATTTACCGGAACTGGCACCCTTCCAACACAAACAAAGCAGCGGCTGTTCTAATCTGCGCTTCTTCAGTCCTTCTTATTTACCGGAACTGGCATCATTTCAAAACAAGCAAAGCAGCAGTCTTTAAAATCAGCGCTTCTTCAGTCCGTCTTATTTACCGGAACTGGAATCATTTTCAAACAAACAAAGCAGCAGCCTTTCTCATCTGCGCTTTTTCCAGTCCGTCTTATTTACCGGAACTGGCATTATTTCAAAACAAATGAAGCAGCTTTTCAAATCTGCGCTTCTTCAGTTCGTCTTATTTACCGGAACTGGCGTTATTCCAAACCAACAATGCAACTGCCTTTCAAATCTGCGCTTTTTTAGTACTTCTTATTTACCGGAACTGGCATCATTTCAAAACAAGCAAAGTAGCAGTTTTTCAAATCTGCGCTTGCTCAGTCCGTCATATTTACCGGAACTGGCATCATTTCAAAACAAAAGAAGCAGCGGCTTTTCTAATCTTAGCTTTTCAGTCCGTCTTATTTACCGGAACTCGTATCCTTTCAAAACTAGAAAAGCAGCAGTATTTCAAATCTGCGCCTCTTCAGTCCGTCTTATTTACCGGGGCTGGCGTCATTCCAAATCAATAATCCAGCAACCTTTCAAATCTGCGCTTCTCAGTCCGTCTTATTTACCGGAACTGGTATCCTTCCAAAACAAGCAAAGCAGCAGTCTTTCAAATCTGCGCTTCTTCAGGCCGTCTTATTTATCGGAACAGGCATCATTTCAAAACAAATAAAGCAGCGGCCTTTTTAATCTGCGCTTTTTCAGTCCGTCTTATTTCCCGAAACTGGCATCATTTCAAAACAAAAGAGGCAGCAGTCCTTCAAATCTTCGCTTCTTATTTACCGGAACTTGCATCATTTTAAAACAAGCAAAGCAGCGGCTTTTCTAATCTGCGCTTTTTCATTCGATCTGGTATCCTTCCAAAACAAACAAAACAACAGCCTTTCAAATTTGCGCTTCTTCAGTCCATCCTATTTACCGAAGCTGGCATTATTTCAAAACAAATGAAGCAGTGGCTTTTCTAATCTGCGCATTTCTCAGTCCGTCTTATTTACCGGAACTTGAATCATTCCGAAACAAACAAAACAGCAACCTTTCTAATCTGCGCGTTTTTTAGTCCGTCTTATTTACCGGAACGGGCATCATTTCAAATCAAACAAAGCAGCAGCCTTTCAACTCTCCGCTACTTCAGTTCGTCTTATTTACCGGAATTTACGTCATTGTTGTCGCAGATTAGACCAATAACTGATTTGTGTTTTTGTTTAGGCTTTGAAGCTTCTATTTCAGTGTTGCCAAATATTTGATTGATTAATTTTTATTACTTTAATTTTTATTCTGTACGTTCTTCATATCATCTCCATAGTTTGGTCTTGAAAATTTAGTGAACACACCCTGTACAAGAGCTATATCATCCGGATAATATATTCTTTAATTTCTACCATTCAACGTTCTCAAGTGGCCAAGCCATTTTTAGTCTCTCTTACTGTTCCGAATGCCGTCAGATGTTCCATAGGGCAGATACTTAGGACCACTTTTCTCGGACCATATATTCTCAACTGAGCACAACTGATTCGCCTCGTGCGTCGTCAGGTGTTCCATAAGGCAGTTATTGAGGACCAATTGTATTAAATTTATATTCAGCAGTCCGAATTCGCTGTACATCCATAATGTACATCTAATATTTTACCCAAATTACCCAAATTATTACCCAAATTTGTAGTGATTTCCCAAAACTGGTCATCTAGCCCCGACTTAATTCTTAAATTGAATAAAATTATAATTAACAATTACAAAAGGACACTCACATATGTGAAGGAACTACAAAAAAAAACCAGAAACATTCATAGATGTTGTCACATTTTTAATTGCTAGCCCGTGACCAACCGTTCCTAATTTTTATGGCTTAAACTGGTGGCGCGCGCCGCAGTTTTTTTGCCCCCGGTGTCCCTGCTCAGATTCTTCGACTACGTTATTGTTGTTGGTCATCATATTTTTGTGCAGGCCGGGCAGAATGTCCCACACACAACAGTCCGAGTTGCGTTTCTTTCTGGTACGAATTCTAGAGGGTCAGTCGGTAGTCGGCGCGTTTTAATAACTGAGTTTAATGTTTAATTCTGCAACAAGGTTGCTTGTAACCAAATTCCGCACACGACGACGACGACGCGTAATTTTGACGCCGCCGACGAATGAATGGATGAATGAATGAAACTGTGACCGTTTCGCTCGGTCATTGTTAATTTTTATTGTGCCAACTCTAACGAGTGAGTGTGTGGCAGCGCGTCTTATTTATGAACCCCTCCGAAATGTGCCTATTAAGGAATTATTATAATTTCGATTCAATTTCTGATGCCCTCGGTGGACCATATTAAATTTGATGACCGTCGTCTCTTGTTTTGTCCCAGACTGCATCGACGTCGAAGCGTATGTTTTGATATGAAATTGTTGGGTGATGTGGCAGCCGTCATCCAAACGCGATAAAGCGATTCGTTATAAATCAATGTTTATTGGCTTATAGGGGCAAATCGGGAAATACCACGCGGCAGCATTAGCAACACTTCCTGTGGTTCGGCACCGATAAGATTTGGCAAACACACCCACTTTGAACCAGCCCAAAGCCAAAAATGCTACACTTTATGAAGTTTATCGCATCAGCGGCGACGCGCGCAATCTTCAAACTTGGGAACGCGTGAGTTGGAATCCCTCAGCTCGTACGCCTAGCTGGTATACAATTTTTTTTTGGACGAAATGATAGACATTTCAAGCTGCTGTGGTGGTGGCGAAACAAAAATTAAATCTCTTACACGCTTCATTGGACCACCATCAAAAGCGCTACGAGGGTGGATTAAAAGTTTTTTTTATGGGTACTATTATTGGCATCGGTACATCCTGTGTTTTTTCTGGCTTTTCTTCTGGGCCACTGAGTTACGTAAAAGAGTGGAAGGGTGGAGCAGCAGAAATCAACAGCGTGACGAATTTATCAATTTGTTTTTTCAAATGGCTCTGAAGGTTTTTTTTCCTCTTTTTAGATTACTTACGAGGGAGCCAAGGGTAACTTCGAGGTTCGAGTACTTCTTTCCTCTCTGTTGGTTTTTGTTCTTACGCCCTCCCTCGGATTGAGCCACAAAAAAACGAAAAAGGCGAAAATACCTTAGGCTCCAGGGCAGGATGCTTCCCGAAGAAAGTTTCCAGTAAGCCGGGCACGCACTCGAAGACATTGCGTGGTATCGACCGAAGGAATAATCGCTAAGAGTCGTATAATTTGCATTCAAATGAGTCCTGACAGCTGTGCATCGCATCCCGGTTGTTTTCAAGTTTGTTTATCGAACCCAACAATGTTTAGAAACAAACCGCACGTCAGCTCCTTCTTAGTCGGAATCCATCAGGCGACTTATGAAGCATGGCTTTTGTTTTATATTTCTAATCTTAACGGTTATAGGAGAACCACAACACTTTACGCACCCACTTCGGTGTTAGGAATGACCCGGAATGCTTCCAATTGAACTTATTTCGAAAGGGGCTTCAACCTGGAAGTTTTACCTTCCGCGTTGCATGAGAAGGTAAAATTCGACTTACGATTACGACGAATCCGGGAACCAGCGAGTGATGCGACAACCCTCTTCGCGCTGCACTGCTTTCCCGCAATCTTGTCTGCTTTCTGGAAAGAAAACTTGACGAAAGAAACCCGCCGCTCGCTTGACGACGAGAAAGGGGTGGGGTTTGTTTGAATCCTGCGTCTGCAATTGGCGGATTCGGATTTTCCGTTGATGTGTCTTATGATGGTAATTCTTTTAGGGATGAAATTTTTACCGGTAAAAAATTGACGGATTGTTTAAGAACTTTCTACTGCAAAAATGGTCGAATGTCTAAGACCAAGTTGAAGAGGTATTGTACATCTTTAGTTTTAATATTTTAACAGATCTGTACAGTGACAATTTCATCACTTCATATCAACGGAAATTCAATTCCCTTTCCAATGAATGTATTTCACTTTAGAAATATGAGTTCACAAAATTGACCCTTAACCCGCTCTAGTACCCCGGAATAGAGTACGTTGATTACGTAGATTTTTGCGTTAGAGATATTGGAGAAGTATTGCACGATTCATTTTTTTAAATTTTTGTACAAATGCACAGATCTATTTTCAATACTTCATCAGAAAGTAAATTCAATTCCCTTTCCAATGTATATATTTTTCCTAGAAGTTTCTGAAAGTCGTACAGAATAGTAAGTAACAGAACAGATGAGAGTTTACAATATCTATCATCCACTTTTCTACCACATAATGGAATATTGGCGCGGTTCTTTGCGTTGACGGCATTAAATAGGTATTACATACTTAAATGTTTTTAATTTTTGTAAAACTAGACAGCGTCGATTTCAATACTTGATTTCAACGGAAATTCAATTCTCTTTCCAAAGAATATATTTTTGATAGGGTGAATCAAAAAAATATGACTTGTATACCAGGTGCAACATGTAATGGAAAGTTTAAAAAAATGACACTTCAAAGTAGATTAGAGTTAACAAAATCTAAATTGACTCCGTCGTACCTGTCTAATGAATCACTGCTGTGTGGCACGCAATTCAGCCAAAAATAATCATTTGTTTACGTCATGTCACAGAAACGGCCACCTGGTGCCATTCCGTTTCGATGCTGGCCAAACGTTTATCCCACAAGTAAAAATATGTTGCATGTCGTCATTATGAGTTAGTTGGTTTTTTCGCATAGTTGGCAACCTCGCGCAAGTGTTTGGCCAATTTTTGCACACCAGCTTGTCGTCACACCACCGTTAGAATCAGCTTCATACCTAATTAAATTAGGCGAGGGCGCTGCCAAACTGTGCCAAGATTGACGAAAACTAAGCGATGTTTTATTTTTAGCCCCGGGTACGGTTGATTACTAATGGTCAAGTTCAAGAAAAGTAAACGAAAACGTGACCGTGGCTTTTCGGGTGCCTTCCACAAAGTTTTAGCTCCATAAATATTGGAATAAAAAATTATGTGTGACACAAACCGACATTGCGGTTTTATTTTATTTTTTTTTGACTAGAACAATCAATAACGGTTTCCTGCGGCCGCTGGCGGTTTTCCTATCTAATTCCTTAAAAAGTCACTTTCCTAAATAGATTCGTTTCCTTTCGGATTGGGCGATTATCTCAAAGCCGCCAACAAACAACCGACCGCAGCATAATTCTCAATGCAGCACACGATTCCATTTGAAGCACATGTGTTTTGGTACCGCGCTTCGTCGTTTCTTTCCATATTTTATACGGATATCCATTGAACGATCGTCTTCGGTTCTAACTTTTTTATGACTTATTCATTTCGTCGTCTATCGACCATTGGGATATATTCTTCTTGCAGGTGGCAAGACAGCAACATAAACGATATGACATCATCTGTTCCCTTAAAGACCTCCCGGGGAAAAAAATGTTTCAAAAATCGAAACTTTTACCACACAAATTTCACACAATTTATGGGAAAGTTTAATCGTTGTTCCCTTCCCAAAACCTTGACCAAGGAGGAAAAAGGTCAGAAAAAAATCCATTCTCAGCACAATTACGCAATGCGTGAAAGTCAAATTTGCAACGGTCAGCTGCAGGGACTTTCTTCCGTAACTGAACGACGAATTGGCAACAGACGACACCGGAATTTTTCACCGGAAAACATCTTTCGGCAAAAAGGCGTGAAATGTAACCGAAATTAAATTTACGAGCAATCGCGGCCAAGGGCAATAAGTAGGAGAATCGGGAAGTGTCTGTCTGCACCAACCAAGTAACGAAAGAGAGCGGCCGCAGACGGCAGACGAGTCTGAAGATGGTGGAGCACTTTTTTTGAGAAGAAAACCGTGTGGTGGGAAATTAATTCCATCATGGGGTCGTTAGCAGTTCGATGGAAAATCACTTTGCGGAGTGATTTTAGTAGGTACTTTGTGGAAAGGTACACCTTGGTGTGCGAAATCGGGTGTTGAAAAGTGTAAATAGCTGTGAGTAAGTGGATTTTCATGGTTGCTGGTAATTGGAAATGGCTGAATTAATCACTGTCTGGGCGACCTTCCCGTTCGATGATTGAATCGTTCGGTAATTTTTAAAGACACTTTTAATGCTTTGATAAAAGCTTAAAGAGATTTTCTGAAATTACGATCGATAAAGGCGTTTTTGCAAAAATTCGTTGAAATTCCGAACCGAGATAAAACCAAATATTTGGTAAGGAAGTCGTAGATCGACCGTTTATAGTTTACCAAATTAGCTCAAAATCGGCATGGAGTCGTCCGATAGGCTGAAAAACATGGTAAAACCAAGCAAATTTGATTTTGGATCAATTTTTTTTGTTTGGAAATTTTGATACTTTGTTCGATTCTAAATCAACCAAAAAGTCACAGAATATTCCTTCTTAATTAACCAAATGTTTTGAAACCCGTCACGGAGCCATATGATAGGCTAAAGAACGTGATAAGGCCTGTTCTTTATTACTTTGCTGTGTCTCAGC
Source organism: Uranotaenia lowii (assembly GCF_029784155.1). NCBI lineage: Eukaryota > Metazoa > Arthropoda > Insecta > Diptera > Culicidae > Uranotaenia > Uranotaenia lowii. The sequence continues at coordinate 115,199,815 of NC_073692.1, forward strand.
TCCCGGTAATCCGGATTAACAGCTACTCATCCAATGAAACTTTCCCTTGAATGGACCGCCCTGTTTTGCATAAATGCAAACACGGAAAAAATGTATCCATCGCTAAACAATATTTACTCAAGTGTCGAAAGCCAAACAAAAATAAAACGATTTCCAGATAACGCTTATCAGTACCCCCCTTATTGGGTGCAGCAATGTTACGACAATTTTTTATAATTGTATTAGAATATTTCCAGGTACCATAAGGTGCTGTGTTGTTATCAATTTATCTATGACCTAAACGCCTTTCCAGCGAAGAACGAAGAAAGTCCATTACAATTCAATGTACGCTGACCTACCCCGATGACTTGAACCGCTTGTTCCGGGAAACATTCTTAAATCATTCACCGTTTTGTTTACGCCCACCACTCTCTTGGTTGAGTGGCGCGGCGCTGATTCGGAGATTGAATTACTCATGACGAAAATGGCGCAGTTCCGTTCCCGGGTGCGCTAAATTTGTGGTTAATTCACCGAACCCCGATAAACAAGTTCACTCGTGATGATCACATGTGAAACAGATGATCGGTTGCAACACTGTTGACTTTTTGACGTGGTGCAGTAAGCTTTGAAACGTGTCTGGGGCAAAAGTTTGTCCATAGGGCAGCTCCACAAACTGTTATCTTAAAGGTATTGTTTTAAATGTAGCATAATTAGTCTAAATGATTTTGAATCAAATGTTTTCAGGCTTAGACTTTGACAAACAATTGATAAAAGCGTTTTAAGATTTTCAAATTTTAAGAAGTAAAATAGGTTATCCACCCTAAGGAACTGCCGCAGTTCGACCTTAAGACGATTTTTATCCGAAAGAACGGGAAGAAATCGTTACGACACACTGAGCGCAGCAGCCGGTGTCTGCAACCGGCTTAAACTTGGATGACGCGTTCTGCACGGGCTATGGGTGTGATTAATTCGTGTGTCGCATCGAGAGAGACATGTCTACCATAAGCAGCACCATTCGAAAAACGAGCGGCTATTAAGGAGCAACAAAATAAAGAAAACGAAACTCGGACCAGACAGCATACATAGTAGTTGCTCATACTTGTTGTTAGATGATGGTTTTGCATCATTTTTGCTTGCTTAAGCGTCGTCAGCCGACGTTTGGGCACATTGAGATTACGTCACACATGACGTGAGTTCTGGTTTCCCTTTAGTAGATCCCAAGAGTGCAGTTTGGCTGTCGTCAGAAAGTTTGAACAATAGGACCGAGGATTAGTGGAACATGGTCAAAGAAACTAATCCTGAATTATATCACGTTAGGAAACTCGAAATAGGTCACACTTTTCTTGATATCTACCTTCTTATCTAATATTGGATAATCGATAAATACACTATTTTTAGATTGGCCAAAAAGGTCACTAAACAATCGGATCGATGAGAATATGTTGATGAACTCTCAGAATGTGGAACAGACAACATTGATCCAAATAGCTTCCATTCCGGTGTACTAAGTTAACGTCGAAAGCCCCAAAAATGCGATAATTACCAGATTTCCGCTTCTCGCGCTCCACAATCACCGTCTTCGGTCGCTTGATTCGCAACGAGCGGCGCCGAATCGAGCGCAGGAATGCTTCCGGCATGCGGGAGAACTTGGGAGTCTCCGGTGGTGCCTTCCTCTCCGGGAGGAAGAAATTCTTCACCGCCAACATAGTCATCTCGGTTTGTTATCTGCTATCTGCCACTTCTTTTCCGTATTTATGTTTCGTCTTGCCGGGGTTCACTCACGGCGGAACTTTTATGACCCACACTCTCTATCCTCCACACTGACTATCGGGGAATGTATTATGTTAACCAGGGTCTAAGGTTTCTTTTTCTTCGGTTGCTCAGGGCACGACAATTACGATACCCAGAGGTAGAGGTTCGAAATCGTATCCACCACGGCACGTTATCTAAATTACACTTTATTTACAGCAATTAAGATAACACGGAAGTAAATCCGGGTTAATCTAGCACGTTTTGACTTAAGCTTTCTTGAACACTCGCTGCAGTACACACTTGCTCTTTGGTATTCGGTTTCTTCGGTTTCCAATCAGTTAGATTTTGGTATGGATTATCCTTGCCATTTTTTTTGGTTGAATCTTCGGTTCCACACTTTGGTCACTACTCTAAACTACACTTCTCCAAGCTCAAACCATTTATCATATCCCTACCAAAAAGTGGGTCACAGCAAAATTTTCAGAGCTGCATCGACCAGCTGTTTCCACTGCCAGGTACAATCCTTCTGTCGGATGCTGCCACTGATTCAATCCACCTTCATTAGCAGTGCAATTTTCCGTTTTCTCACAACTGGAGCACCGAATCGGAAATCACGCGCAACCCCACACGAACCACGCGAAAGCGAACGTCAAACCATCGCCAATTGCAGTAGGAAGTGAACCACGCGAAAAGACCCTCCCGTTTCGAACTGTCCGCATAATAGCGCACCGGATTGCACACTGAATCCATCTCGATCGAAGCAACCTTCGGCAACCCCCGAGCGAGGCCCGAGCGAATCCAGTGTGAAGCGGAATGGTGAAAAATATTGAGCCGAGCGAAACCCGAACGACGTTCGGTTTGATTGTATTGAAAATTTCCCCTCCCGAGCGAGCGCCGAAGCCGGCTTTCCCAAAAACCGATCCCCGACAGGGTGGCTCGAGTGAAATGTCTTCTGCTTTAGCTAGAAGAATCAGCAGAAGGTCCTCCCACGCGTCATTGTCCGCTCGTTATAGTTCATCAACCGGTTTTTCGACGGGTATTTGGCTGGACCACCATCGTCTGGCGGCGGCGGCAAATGTGTCACCTTACGCCTCTTCGGTTTCGAAGAAAGAAGGGTTAAAAAGTTCTGGCTGGAGCTTTGAACCTGCACCGGATCCGCACCGAGGAAGATTTCGGATGGGATTAGATGGATTCAGAGTTCAACCGGAGAGGTAACTAAACTTCTCGTAGAAACTGGTTATCCATCGGAACGTGCAATGGGACAAGTTTATGCGTTTTGTCGGGATGACTTCTATCCGGCCACACCGGTTTGTGGGTGGGTGGGTAATGTGTTGTGTGGCACTAAATCGAACCCATATCCAAAGGGCGTCCTCTCGTTTGCCGTGCCGGCAATCGAGCAGGATAGATGTAGTTTGTCATTATTATGCTTTCGTAGCCAAATGTGGTTGGCTACGCGCCATGCCATGGGAAACGGGCGATGCGATGGCTCGGAGCTAATAAAAAGCCCATTGAAGCTGCCCACGCGTTCACCTTTTTAATAGACCCTCTTCTTGCGCCAGGTAAGGAAGATGAGTTTTCAATTCTAGCGCTAGTTCTTTTTTTGGTTCTTGGTTTGTGCCGGAATTGTGACTCATCGAAAATAACTGCGTTTACCATAAAAATCTAAAAACAAATTATAACTTCTAAAGTTTTGATCAGCTAGCCTTACCAACATAAAATCAATTTCGTAAATTTTGGAATACAAAACTTAAATTCAGATTCAGAATTGTGAACTTTGATCTGCAATTGAATATGGAGTCCTGAAAAAATGGAATCATTTTCCTTTTTTTCAAATCCAGCTAAAAATGGGTATACAGTCCTGGATAAACGAAATCAGGATACACATAAAACCTCTTTAAGCGAGAGCCATTTTCCTGGATAAATCAAGAAAATTAAAGAGATTAACCTTGCTGAGCTTAAGTTGTAATGTACAGTCTATGTTACAAAACTGACATTGTGAAATTAAAATATAGGCAATGTTTGTGTTTGACTTTTGAACATCTACGATTTATTTAGAATCAATAAGAGATTTCTTATTTACATCCGTTTGATATGGTTTTTGTTCTCAAATTAATTTTACTCCAATTCAATAAAATTTACAAATGAGGAAAAAAACAATTAACATTTCCACACAATTTATATAAGAAGTTCAGTCTCTTGAATTCTTGCGTATCCAGGATCAACTGTATTTCGACTCCATTCTAACAATTTAAATATAAAGCTGTATCATTTAAACGCTTTTACTTTTAAATGTTAAAAAACTATTGAAATATTATGAAGAGATTATTCTCCGTAATTTATGTTTGTTACTTAATTTATCAGCCTTATCGGTGAAAAGTGAGGTTCTTTCAAGTAATAACATGTTAAGATTATGAAATTTCACAGATAGAAATTTAGAAGAAATGAATGATGGTAAACTTTGGCTAAAAAAGTCAAAAACACGGCATCATAGCGTCGGTGGTAGTCCACCATCATACTATCGACCGTAACATTTCGCAAAAAAAACTCCGGTTGTAACGAACGCGATGATAAAAAATCGAGAAGCTTACACATCGAAGGCATTGATAGATTCAATTCTGAGTTAAAGGGAGCTTATCTGAGCGATTACATACCATCTTTTTGTTAGTTCGCACTGTAAGTTTCGAGGAGGGATCTTTGCGAAATTGGTGCTACTATCGAAGCCAGACCCCCAGGGCATCCATCATCAGACAGACCCATTTGTTGACTGGACACCCTTGGTAGGCTACTCGAGAGGATCATATTCAACAGACCTATTATCCCTACAGAAGGCGGAAGTGGAGTGTCGAAGTGCCTTCCATAATGCCAGCTGGGAAGCGATTGCCAAAGCGATTGCCAATACCCTCTGTAGGATAATAGGAAGCGTCTTCGAAAATCGAATCCTGACGTACGAAACCGAAACTGGGTTAAAATCCCCTGCCCTAACAGCGGGTGTTCCACACGGTTCCATACTCGGACCAGTGCTTTAGAATGCCTTTAGAATAATAAGGTGTTAATGCAGAAACTAGCAGCAGGCACGCAGATAGTCGAATTTGCTGACGATATCGTGCTTATGATCACCGGCGAAACAATCGAGGAGCTAGAAGACCTTGCAACGGTGTCAGGGGACATCTGAGTAGAAGGAGTTAAGCTTCAGATAGCTCACCATAAAACCGAAGTTCTGCCCGTGCCAACAGATAAGAGGTGCCGCACATGGAGATTACTGTTGGAGGACACAGGGCATCTTGGAAACAGCAGCTAAAATACCTCGGAGTAATGGTCGACAAGTTTTGGTACGCATGTCAAATACTGTTGTGAGAGTGCATTCATTGCCCTGGATAATGTGGAACTACCATGGTCCAAAGAGTAGCAGGAGACGTCTGCTTGCGAGCGTAGCACTGTCGAAACTACGATACGGGAGAGCGGCCTGGAGCTCCGCCATAGAGATAGAGCGCAAAATATCCAAATTAAGAAGCACACATGGCTGATAGCCAATGCGAGTTTCCTGTGAATACAGGACCATATCAGCAGATGCAGCTTTTGTCATCGTGGGCATGATTACCACCGACATTACCCTGGCGGAGGATAAGGAGTGTTACGAAGCAAGAGCTGTTGGAGGAATGCGTAATGCTCAACGAGCAGCGTCAATGCTCAAGCGGCAGGAGCAATGGAATGCATTGAACAACGCATCGGCTAACCTCGCAACTTTCAGAGTGGGTAAATTGGAAGGATGGAGAGATCTACTTCAACCTGACGCACTTCCTTTCGGGTAAAGGTTGATACTTTAAGCAATACTTTCATCGGTTATAGCTTATCAGCTCACTTATGCCCGGAATGTGTAGATAAGGAGGAATCGACAGAACATGGTATATTTACCAGCCCCAGGTTAGTTTCAAGGCGTTAACAACTTAATAATTTGAACGCTGAAAATGGTGCGCGTGAAATATGTCGCGACGAAATCTCGCAAATCATGCCCGGATGAATACGGATAAGAGAAGATGATAATCGGCACAAGTTTCGAGGTCCCCATGGAGTGGATGCTGTGACGGACGCGAGTTACTTTGTGTTACGTTACCTAATCTGCACACATCTCGAGGTCTTCCGTACCAGTCTGAAGTTCGCGTAAAAGGAAAAGGAGACAGAGGAAAAGAAAAAGGAGGACAAAAGGAGCAAGAGGATAAAAGAGAAAGGCCAAAAATGAGAAAGTGGATAAAGGAAAACATTGAGATGTTTTAGTGCATGAGCACAGCCTACCCCTTGATGTAGTATCATAGGGTGAAACCAAGGGGCACATCAGGCATACGAATTACCATCTTATTAGCAGTCTATCAGCATAAGGAAATTTATCATCAATTGCCTGCTCAAGTTTGTAAAGATCACATTTGCCCGAACAGTTTCTCACATTCTCTCGTTGCCCGAACAGTTAGAATATGGCTTTTTCACCACGAACGACGACGAATACCATGACCATGTCCATTTGTCGGACCTTCAACAAACGTTTGCCATCTTGGGATTCACATTCTACTCAGCAGTCTCTAGTTGATGAGGTCAGTCTACACCGACCTTGGTCCGGTCTCCTTAGCCTCACGGCGATTTCCAACTGTAGTGCCATGTATCACGCACCTCGTCCTACTTCGACTAGAGTCTGGCGTCGTGATCCTCTCTATTCCGAGGACATCTCTCGGGAGGAAAGTTCCCCCTTTCCTACGAGATCCGCTGCGGAGAAAGTCATATCTTATCCCTGCAGCAAAGCTCGTAGGATAGACATTTGAGGCTGCCGACAGATCTTCGAAAAATCTACACAGGGTACCAGGTACCAGCATCCAAACGCAAGATGCCTGGCAGATATGATTCCAGAAGCAGTAGGTATTAGAAGTGTCATCGACATGCGTTTCTGGGGGTCATAACCCTAATTCGTTTGTGTGACTAGCAAATTGGGCGGGAGACGTTTCGCATTGCGTTTCGAGACTCCTGGACCCGTTTGGCAAAAACGAGTATGCCGTGATTTGGCCTTCCATCGTTGAAAATAGTAGACTGGGGTTAGGCCCAAGATCACAGACCCCAGGTGGACTTTAGGGAGGTATACAAGGCCCAAGGTGGTTTTAGTGGGACAAACCCACTCACGACAGCAAACTCTCGGCTGTTATGGTTTGAAGTCAAATTTCCATCCTGTAAAAAAAACCTCATGAACCATCCGTCATCAATCAAGAACGATGTCTAGTAGAAACCAACTCCACCATGCTTTCACTCTTCTAAATACTCGACTTTCGGAACCAGACGACGGGTTCGCATTCATCTTTTGATGAGCAGCTTCACCGTCACTTATGATTGGTCATATATGTCTATTTACTCATATTGGGCTTCTCTTTATCGCTTCATCAATAAATGGCCTCGACATCTGCCTCAACGCAGGCCGCTTTGGAGGCGTACTCGAAGTAGTTCAAAAGGACAGCAGGTACTCTGCAAAGTGATCCTGAACAGGATCTAGGAAAAAATTGACACTACACTCCGACGGCTACAAGCTGGATTCCGATCTGGACCATCATGTGTGGACCACATCACAACGCTACGAATAATACTGGAACAAATCAATTCTTTTTCTGCAATTTTACGCTTTCGCGTTATTCATCCCTATTCCTTCGTGTCAAGTGGCATTTGTTGTTATTGTCATTAGACGGTTTGTTTTTAACCTTATTATAGGTCGTAGTTTCTAAGGCCAAAACTTTCCTAAGATTTCTCAGCAACCAAGCCTAGATCAGTTGGGATCATGTTCGTTTAATATGCTTCCGTTCAAGCAGCATCGATTGGAAGACGGAGGATGACCATGAGTTGATACTATCGGACTGTTCTATAAAATTGTATGTATAAAATTCTATGTATTTTATAAACTAAAGCCCATTTAACGGAAAAACTACTTTATGAAACCTGATCATGTTTTTTCCGTTAAAGATCTTGATCAAAATCGAACTATAACGATAATAAATCCTCCACGTGGCGACTACCGTAGTTTCGGTTCCATGATTTTTCCTGTAACCCTGTGTCGTTTGTTCCGCTCCACCACGCCCCACTATAATCGGCATCGGAAATCTCCGTTGGGGTACCTTCGAAAAAACTGGGCCTTAGAGACGACTTAACGTCTCTGTGTCACCTGCGTCCGGTAAGATCGACTTAACCGTATGATCTTCAATCAAACTTTGTGTAAGCGTGAGATTACACCCAGTTCAGTTAATATAGGAAAGCCACTTGGCGTAACTAATTGATAGACTCTCGGCAAGTTATTGTTTCCAGCTTAGGGTAAAGCACATCGCAGGCAGCACGCATCAAGTTGGATGGTAGATTAAGCCAGATTGCGTCACCGAAACAATTCCTCCGAAAAAGCTCGGATGGGCACTTTTTGTCAAGTATATAGCTTCAGAAGTAGACGCCGTCGGCCGACTTCAGTCGCTTTCTAATGAACAAGTGTTTCTTGTTTGAACATTTTTGTTTCGGTTTTGGGATTGCTGGTATGACTCCGTATCGTCTTTTCTGTTTTTGGTTAATGAGGAAAACCTTATCGTAACACGTTATCTTCTTTTTTCGGCTGTAACTATTTATGGCCATAGCGCGCCTAGCTAGGGGACATGGAACGCATCGGTGAGTTTATTTTGGCAAGTGGCTTCAAGTCGTTCGTTCAGTCACTCCATTGTGAGCCACTTTTTCGGTCATGTAAGTTAGCGGAGAAATTAGGCAACTCCAATCCGGGTATGTAATACGGGTACGGCATACCTTCTAGTGCCAGTTAATGAAAAGGGTGGTTTCCAAATATATGCACGACCTGTTTAATCTTGATCCCACGCGATTGTTCGAGTCAAATTGCTCCCCGAACATATAGCGAGCGAAGCGCAATCAACAATGGGCGTGATTCGTAAAATATGGCGCCGAAATCTAATCACGTTTTTTACCGGGTAGTACCATCGCGAGATACTCGCCGTAATTACCTGTTTCTTTAGGCAGATTTTCTCTGAATGACGAATTAAGCCCACCTCGAAAATGAGGCACGTAGCGCTACCGAAACAATATACAACAAGTTCAGGAAGCCAAATGGGAGCTCTCATCTATGGAGCTCAAGAAACGCTCAATTATACGTACGGTCTTAATTATCATCATGAGAAATGGCAATGGAAAACGGCGAGACAGACGGTGCGAACCGACCAAAATATTGTGCCGCTGCCTGATTGAAACACTTTCACCAGTCGAAAAAAGAAAATGTTCTTACATTTTCTGATACAGTTTTAAAAATTTTCTTTCGACTATTGAAGAAAAACCTTTCCGAAAAAAGTGTTGACTAGAGATGTACCGAATATTCGGTTGGCCGAATATTCGGCGCCGAATACCGCCAAAAAACCGTTAAGCCGAATATTCGGCTCACCGAATAGTTGAGCTAAGTATTCGGACGAATAGGCCGAATAGGCCGAATCAGTGCTGCAAATTATCTTCAAGCACGAATGATACTGACTGTGATTTTCTATCAGTGTAAAAAGCTTCATCTGAAATGAACGGAATAGAAAAGTCAACAAATATAAAAGCTTCTGATCGGCTCGGTCATCCTCGTGCCTACAGAAAGCTGTGTGAGTGTGTCTATCAGTCAGTAGAAAGCTCACTCGTAAACCCGAACTAACTTGTTTCACTCGAAAGCTACGAAAGCGTCTTTCGCTTGGGCATTTCTGTCACTTACTGTTTTTGATCAGTGACTGCAGCTTAAGCATTCAATCAGTGTCAGCGAAAGTTGCTGATAATTTCAGTAAGCATTTGTTTTTGCCATTTTTGCAAATTATGAATTGGGATTCAAAAAGAAAACGCGAATTGAAAATCGCTGAGACTGTACGTTTACTTGAAGCGGGACAAGAGGATGGATGTATATAAAAAAAAATTGAATTTATGGTAATTAATAATGACAAAAATATGATAAAATGAGGTCAATGAGGTTCATGTCACGATTTTGTCAATTTATTGGCATATTTTTACCACGCTTGTCATAATTTTGTTATATTTGTCATATTTTTGTCAATTGTTTACGACATTTGTCATTTTTGTTAAAATATTGTCACATTTTAATCAGATTTGTCATATTTTCGACAGAGTTGTGTTAGTAAATATTTTTCCATTGTATTGTAAATTTCATTCCTATTTGTCAGATTTTTTTTGTCATAATTTTGTCATACTTTTACCACATTTGTCATGTTTTGTCATTTTACTGCCAACTTTTTGTCATAATTTTGTCCCCCACATTCGTCTACACGCTCCCTCGCCAGCGTTCGTCTCGCCAACCCGAACACTCATTTCTAAACCTTCCCACCTCTTCACACCATTTGAAACAGACGTATTTTTTATCAGAATCCTTCAAAAATAGCGATCTCAGCAGTAATTCTGAAATTTGCGCATGTCTAGCGAGTCGAACAATCTTTGTCACCATTCAACTAAACTTAATGATAATAGAAGGAAGCTTTTTTCACTTTCAGCAATGTTCGCTTGAAACTGAAAATGAAGATTGGATAACCTCATGAACCTGGAAAGAGCCTGAATGTATACTAAGCACCGATGTTGCCGATTGGTGAATGAGTGTGCAGAGAGCTTTCAGGACTGAGCTTTCAGTTCATTCTCGTATGAATCTAGTTGGAATTGAACTGACCGATACACTGCAATAAAGTCAGCTGATAATTTCTCACTGACACTGAAAATTTGCAGCACTGGGCCGAATATTTATTATTTGAAATTTATACAAAAACAGACTTCTCAAACTTTTCAATTGATGTTGGAAATTTATTAAATATCCGAAGGAAATATTGAAAAACCTTCAAAATCATCAAACACTTATGGTTTCAGTTAAACATTTTAGATGTATCCGTGTTTTTTTCATAATAGATAGCTTTATACTTTGATTATCTTTTATTCCAAATTGTCTTGATATACCCAGGCTTGCATATAAACCAAATAATGAATTCGAGAAAAGTTAAATCCAACCAAGATGATCACATATTTTTTAAATTTTGTGGATTATACCCGGGTTTATTCAGAGTTTTTGCTAAATCAAATAACTCTTTGAAAATGTTCAAATTTTCTTTAACAGAACGATTTTTAAGAGTAAATTTATTTGTTAAAAACGATTTGAACTATGCTGTTGTAATTCGATTAAAACTTTGTATTTCAAGTAATTTTATTTCCTTTTCCTCTTATATGTTTGAGAAAAATGCCTAGTTTCTGTTCAGATTTTCTCTTTTCTTACAAGTTTTTCAAAAAAACGTTCATTCCCGGCCGTGTGGATACGTGTCGTAGAAAATATTATATGCGTAAGGTTAACGTTCATCGTTCTATTTGGCAACTATTTTGATGACATCTAGCAAAATCTAGACATTCATCTAATTCGATATAAAAAAACAATTTCAAATAGCTTAAAACCTGATTTGGCATGTTCTGTCCCAGATTTCACCAGAATCCAATCTCTTTTGTGATAAACGTCCTAGAAGCGAAAAGTCATCTGATGTCCTTTAAGCTTATGGCGCCATTTTGAAAATCAGAGACCTCTACTTAAAAAAGATCTGATCCATCTGGTTGGAAAAAATCGACTTAAAATCTCAGAAATAGAAGATTTCTATTAGAAATGGCAGTACAAATATAAGTATTTCTATTGAAAACTCAACAGAATATTCGACCGAATATTCGTTTGGCCGAATAGTTGAAAAGGTCAATATTCGGTATTCGGCCGTTCGCCGAATACCACTATTCGGTACATCTCTAGTGTTGACAAATTTTGTAAATAATTTTGAAAGAGCTAAGTTCGTAAAAAGTTTTGTGATAGTTCTGTAAGAAACCGTTGGAAAGTTCGTTAGCACTTTATCAGAAAGCGATAGTTAACATTTATTTTCCCATATTTATGGACCCCTCTAGTATTCATCAGCCAAATGGGAATTTTAACTATACAACTTTGGGTTACTTGAGGTATTTCAAAAGTGAAATTCTGAAAAGTTTATTCAGAAACTTCATAAAAAATTGTGTTAGATATATTGTGAGTTTTTACAAATTCCGGTTGTTGGGCTTGGAATATATTTAGAAGTGTGCTTCAAATTTACCGAAAGGATACTGATCTTTTGACATTGAGATCTTTTTAAATGGTGAATACCTGATACCTGATTCCGAAGCCGTAGGAAGAACCGACTCATGGGGGAAGGGGGTGTTGTGTTTTAGTGATAAAATCCACATTTTTGCTTGAACTATGCATACGTATAGAAAAGTAAAAAAATGTTTAGGTTCTATCTAATTATTCAGGTTTGAGTTATCTCACCTTTTTTAGGTTCTCACTTTCGAAAATAAGTCCTAGAAGCTACCAATTTTTTATGATGTTTAAAACATAAATAATGGATTTTTGAGATAAAAAATTTGTGTTTTATTTAATTAGTTAATTAAAAGCTTATATTTTCAACCACAAGCATCACCATTTTAAGCATTGGTGAAAATGTCAAATATGTTTTTATAAATAAAAGTAAGAGATGAGGTGTGCGGTTCAAATCAGATTCATTATCTACTCTTGTAAATTCGATTTAATTTTGAATTATGTTTTTAATAAAAATTCTGTGAATAAGTTTTTTGAGTTAAAATCAAGATTTTTCATAGAGCGAAATCCTCAATAAAATCCAAATTTAATTTTATATTTCTGGTTTCTTTTTGTTGTGTTGCCAAATTGAATCTGAGACAGTATACAGTTTTAATTTTGAATCAAGAATCAAAACTATGAAACTGCAATCTCCTAGGAATTGATTCCCTAATGAAATTTTCACATTGACATTGTTAACCTTTAATAAAACTCAACTTCGAGCTGGAACTATTTTTTTGTTATTTTAATTCCGAATCTGAATCCTGTATAATCCACCTGAGGTTATAATGAATTCCGAATTCGAGGATGATTTTTAAAACTGAATTCCAGATTATAATAACTGTGAGTTATGAACCAAAAAGCTAAATTTGTATCGGAGCCCTCAACCAGAAATTTATTATTCGAATCTTGAATTTTTGGTTTTCAATATAGGTATAACTTACTTCGATTATTCATTCGTATTTTAACTTATGAATCTGAAAGAAAATGGCGAAGGATGAAACTGTTCCATTATTATGAAACTTAATTGATTCCAAATATGAATATGAATCAAAAATGTATAAATTTCCAATCCAAATCTTGAAAATGATTTGTTATTTTGAAAATTTTCTTTTCATACTCCGGATTGATGAGTTCGAGTATGGAAATTGCTTCTAATTGAAGTTTGAAACATAAAAACCAAGATTAGAGTCAGGATTTTGTCCCAACCGTACTGAGGATGCCAGATATTTTTCATAAAAGCCTGGCAAAATCCGGGCTTTTGATATTAAATTGTCGACCAATATCTGGGCAATATGCGGGCATATTTTGTCAAAACTCAGGAACTAAAAAAAAAAATCAAGATAAAAATAAAATAACCGGACAAAATCCGGGCTTTTTCAATTAAATCGGGCAACTGGCCAGGACTTTTCTCAAATTTTGTATTAAATATCCGGACAAACGCGGATCAAACCGGGCAATCTGGCAACCTTAGACTAAACCCGAGACTTTTATTTTAAAAATTTTCCCCAAAATCCGGTCAACATTCAGGCAAATTTGGAAAATTTTCAATAAAAATCATGCAGAAAAACACTTGAAAAATTGTTATTTCAATTCATAATTGTAAACTCTAAATTGAAATTTATGTTTGATTATGCAAATAAAGTACAAAACAAATTGGACAAAATCTTAATCTATTCGAGATATTCGGAACTAAATTTTTATTAACAAATGAGAAAATTTTTGAAAATTGAATTAGAATTACGTTCTATCCGATCTATTTTTTTTTCAAATTTTAACCCTTTATTTCATAAAGAAACAAGTTTGCAACAATTAATGCATGAATAAATAAAAATCGTATTTTATTTTGAATTTTTTTTCTTGATGTACACATCATTTCCAACTGTTTAAAATAATTTTTGAGGAAAAATAAAAAATCATGTAATGAAGGGTTAAAACTAACACGATTTCGAAATATTTACGATGAAAAAGAAATAAAAAAAAATTTGCACAGTTTCCTCCAGAATCCATCATTATTAAATAACAGCTGAAAACACGATTATTCAAAAAAAAAAATCTGTGTGAGTGCTGGAAAAGTATGCGAACACATTCAGAAAATATACTTCCACCAGTTTTATAACATTTTGAAAAGGCACACACATAACTAAGTTTTAAAAAATCAGAAATAATAATTCATGTGATCAAGAATAACAGGAATTTTATATCAGCAATCAATATTTTCAATTGAGAAATCAAAATCAAGATCAGATATCTCAAAATCGAAATTCGACATCTTGAAAAATACTGTTTTTAAAATCAGAGATAGGAAATCCGAAAAATAAATCAATATTGTAAATATTAATTCAAAAATCATCAAACAGAAATAGAAAATTTATAATCAGAAATCAGAAATCAGTTTTATCAGTAAAATCAGTTAAATCAGTAAACTCAGTTTAACCAGTAGAATTAGTAAAATCATTAAGATTAATAAAATCAGTAAAGGCAGTAAAATTAGTACCTACCTATATCAATAAAAAAAAAGTAACATCAGTAAAATTGGTAAAATTATTACCTAAATCAATAGAATCAGTAAAATTAGTATGATTAGCATAATCAGTAAAATCAGTAAAACCAGTAAAATCAGAATTATCAGCAAATTCAGTAATATAAGAAAATCAGTAAATTCAGTAAAATTCGTAAAAACAGTAAAATCAGCAAAATCATTTAAATAAGTAAAATCAGTAAAATCAGCAAAATCAGTAAAATCAGTAAAATTCGTAAAATCAGTTAAATCAGTAAAATCAGTAAAATCAGTAAAATCAGTAAAATCTGAAAAATCAGTAAAATCAGTACAATCACTAAAATCATCAAAATCAGTAAAATCAGTAAAATCAGTAAAATCAGTAAAACCAGTAAAATCAGTAAAATCAGTAAAATCAGACAAATCAGTAAAATCAGCAAAATCAGTAAAATCAGTAAAATCAGTAAAATCAGTAAAATCAGTAAAATCAGTAAAATCAGTAAAATCAGTAAAATCAGCAAAATCAGTAAAATCAGTAAAATCGGAAAAATCCGTAAAATCAGTAAAATGAGTAAAATAAGTAAAGTCAGTCAATTATTAAAATAAGTAAAATCAGTAAAATCAGTAAAAATAAAAAAAATCAGTAAAATCAGCAAAACCAGTAGACACATTCCACGCGCTTGTACCGCTCAAAAGTGATTTTTATCCGTTCGCGTATCAAAAAATCTCAAAATTGTCTATAATTTTGATAATTCAAATCACACAAAATCAACGGAAAAAAGAGAAAAAAGTTTTTTTACACATGTGTTAGATGATTTTGAAAAACAGTTTTTTTTGTTGAAAAATGTGGTGTTTTTGACAATTTTTACAAAATCATTAATTTTAATATATGGATGATTTTTTTTCGGAAATATTTTTAGTATGTTCAGAAGCCAAAAAACACGGTTTCATTTTGTAGAAAAAAGAATTTGTTTATATCCAATATAGTTGGTTTGAAAAGCGAACAAAAACAGTCGCAAATGAGTGAATTCACGTCACGAAAAAAGGGATGTTTTTAATTTTACGAGAAAACTCTAACTTTTTTTTAAATAAAAAAATGAGATTTTCTTTAAAAATGATAAGACGATTCTGAAACACTAAAATTTATAGAAATCGGTTGGAATCTAGCTGAGTTACAACAGCGCGAATGAGTGAATTCACATCACAAAACTTTATTTTTCGTTTAATTTTATATGAAAATGTGCTCTGAAAGCTGTTTTGACCCTCCAGATGGTCGGATTTTGACAAATCGAGCATAATTTAGTTGATTTTTTAAAAAGTTCATTATTTTCAAACAAAAATTCGAAAAGATTGAAAAAAAAAATCAAAACATTTTTTTTTTGGTGAATCTTTAAATAAAGACAGTAGTTATTTTAACATATGATCCCTCAATATGTTGCTATTCAAGTGCCAATCAAAATAAGGGAAAAGTTAGGTGCAGATACTAGAAATTTATGATTGTAAAAGTCGGAACAACAAAATATCGTTTTTGAAAGTCTACATAAAATTTGAAGACTCCAAATAATGGTTCAGTATAACCACAGTATAACTTTATATTTCGTGACGTGAATTCAGTCAACAACCCTGTTCTTTTTTAACTGAGTGAATTCACGTCACAACTTCAAATAAGCATAACTTCGTTCGTTGTTGTTCAATCGAGAAGCTCCGTACATCAAATTGTGGGTAATTGTTTTCTTTACAACTCATTCGAAGACACCGATATTCTATTTCCACAGAGAGAACAGGAATTCAAAGATGTATGTACTAAAGTCCGAAATGTTTAATTCTAGCGTGAATTCACGTCACAAAAGTAATTAATCACAACAAAAAAAAAATAAAATTTTAAAATGACCAAATTACATTCATTTTGAAGGAAATTCAATTTGCGACCGTTTGCTACAATTTTTTTCATTTTCAAGTAAACTGGTTGACATCTAGAACGATAACAGTGCAGAAAAGTCGGGAAAAGCGATTTCACGTCACGGTGGAATGTGTCAGTAGAATCAGTAAAATCAGTAAAATCAGTAAAATCAGTAAAATCAGTAAAATCAGTAAAATCAGTAAAATCAGTAAAATCAGTAAAATCAGTAAAATCAGTAAAATCAGTAAAATCAGTAAAATCAGTAAAATCAGTAAAATCAGTAAAATCAGTAAAATCAGTAAAATCAGTAAAATCAGTCAAAATCAGTAATATCAGTAAAATCGGTAAAATCGGTAAAATCAGTAAAATCAGTAAAATCAGTAAAATCAGTAAAATCAGTAGAATCAGTAAAATCAGTAACATCAGTAAAATCAGTAAAATCAGTAAAATCAGTAAAATCAGTAAAATCAGTAAAATCAGTAAAATCAGTAAAATCAGAAAAATCAGTAAAATCAGTAAAATCAGTAAAATCAGTAAAATCAGTCAAAATCAGTAATATCAGTAAAATCGGTAAAATCGGTAAAATCAGTAAAATCAGTAAAATCAGTAAAATCAGTAAAATCAGTAAAATCGGTAAAATCAGTAAAATCAGAAAAATCAGTAAAATCAGTAATATCACTAGAATCAGTAAAATCAGAAAAATCAGTAAAATCAGTAAAATCAGTAAAATCAGTAAAATCAGTAAAATCAGTAAAATCAGTAAAATCAGTAAAATCAGTGAAATAAGTAAAATCAGTAGAATCAGTAAAATCAGTAAATTCAGAGAAATCAGTAAAACCAGTAAAATCTGTACAATCAGTAAAATCAGTAAAATCAGTAAAATCAGAAAAATCTTTAAATTCAGTAAAATCAGTGAAATCAGTAAAATCAGTGAAAGCAGTAAGATCAGTAAAATCAGTACAATCAGTAAAATAAGTTAAGTCTGTAAAATCAGTAAAATCAGTATTATTAGTAAAATCAGTAAATCATAAAAATCAGTAAATTCATTAAAATCAGTAAAATAAGGAAAATCTGTAAAATCAGAAAAAAAACATTAAAATCAGTAAAATCAGTAAAATCAGTACAATCAGTAAAATCAGTGAAGTCTGTAAAATCAGTAAAATCAGTATAATAAGTATAATCAGTAAATCAGAAAAATCTGTAAATTCATAAAAATCAGTAAAATAAGGAAAATCAGTAAAATCAGAAAAAAAACATTAAAATCAGTAAAATCAGTAAAATCAGTACAATCCGTAAAATCAGTAAAGTCTGTAAAATCAGTAAAATCAGTATAATCATTAAAATCATTAAAATCATTAAAATCAGAAAAATCAGTAAAATCAGTAAAATCAGTAAAATCAGTTAAAATCAGTCACATTAGTAAATCAGTAAAATCAGTAAAATCAGTTAAAAATGTAGAATCAGTAAAATCAGTAAAATTAGTAATATAAGTAACATATGTCAAATCGGTAAAATTAGTAACTAAATCAGTTAAATCAGTAAAATCGATAAAATCAGTAAAATCAGTAAAATCAGTAAAATCAGTAAAATCAGTAAAATCATTAAAATCAGTAAAATCAGTAAAATCAGTGAAATAAGTAAAATCAGTAGAATCAGTAAAATCAGTAAAATCAGTAAAATCAGAAAAATCTTTAAATTCAGTAAAATCAGTGAAAGCAGTAAGATCAGTAAAATCAGTACAATCAGTAAAATAAGTTAAGTCTGTAAAATCAGTAAAATCAGTATAATTATTAAAATCAGTAAATCAGAAAAATCTGTAAATTCATAAAAATCAGTAAAATAAGGAAAATCAGTAAAATCAGAAAAAAAACATTAAAATCAGTAAAATCAGTAAAATCAGTACAATCCGTAAAATCAGTAAAGTCTGTAAAATCAGTAAAATCAGTATAATCATTAAAATCATAAAAATCAGAAAAATCAGTAAAATCAGTAAAATCAGTAAAATCAGTAAAATCAGTAAAATCAGTAAAATCAGTAAAATCAGTCACATTAGTAAATCAGTAAAATCAGTAAAATCAGTTAAAAATGTAGAATCAGTAAAATCAGTAAAATTAGTAATATAAGTAACATATGTCAAATCGGTAAAATTAGTAACTAAATCAGTTAAATCAGTAAAATCGATAAAATCAGTAAAAACAGTAAAATCAGTAAAATCAGTAAAATCTTTAAAATCAGTGAAATAAGTAAAATCAGTAGAATCAGTAAAATCAGTAAAATCAGTAAAATCAGAAAAATCTTTAAATTCAGTAAAATCAGTGAAAGCAGTAAGATCAGTAAAATCAGTACAATCAGTAAAATAAGTTAAGTCTGTAAAATCAGTAAAATCAGTATAATTATTAAAATCAGTAAATCAGAAAAATCAGTAAATTCATTAAAATCAGTAAAATCAGTAAAATCAGAAAAAAACATTAAAATCAGTAAAATCAGTAAAATCAGTACAATCCGTAAAATCAGTAAAGTCTGTAAAATCAGTAAAATCAGTATAATTAGTAAAATCAGTAAATCAGAAAAATCAGTAAATTCATTAAAATCAGTAAAATAAGGAAAATCTGTAAAATCAGAAAAAAAACATTAAAATCAGTAAAATCAGTAAAATCAGTACAATCAGTAAAATCAGTGAAGTCTGTAAAATCAGTAAAATCAGTAAATCAGAAAAATCAGTAAATTCATTAAAATCAGTAAAATAAGGAAAATCTGTAAAATCAGAAAAAAAACATTAAAATCAGTAAAATCAGTTAAATCCCTAGAATCAGTACAACCAGTAGATTCAGTAAAATCAGTGAAATCAGTAAAATCAGTATAATCATTAAAATCAGTAATATCAGAAAATTCAGTAAAATCAGTAAAATCAGTAAAATCAGTAAAATCAGTAAAATCAGTAAAATCAGTCACATTAGTAAATCAGTAAAATCAGTAAAATCAGTTAAAAATGTAGAATCAGTAAAATCAGTAAAATTAGTAATATAAGTAACATATGTCAAATCGGTAAAATTAGTAACTAAATCAGTTAAATCAGTAAAATTGGTAAAATCAGTAAAATCAGTTAAATCAGTAAATCTGTAAATCAGTTAATCAGTAAATCAGAAAAATCAGTAAATCATTAAATCAGTAAATTAGTGAATCAGTAAATCAGTAAATCTGTTAATTAGTAAATCTGCAAATCGGTGTATCATTAAAACAGTATAATCAGGTAATCATTATATGTATTAGTAAATCAGATAATCAGAAATCAGAAAATTTAAAATCAGACATCGAAAATAAAACTCAAATCAAGAATAAGAACTTCACAGCTTAAAATATAAACTTATGATCTCTTAGGGATCGAAGCTACTAGCTGAGCAAAATTTCATCATTGAATTCGGTAAAAAACATTTGCGCCCCCGGGTGGACTCGAACCACCAACCTTTCGGTTAACAGCCGAACGCGCTAACCGATTGCGCCACGAAGGCACTTGACAACGGAGTTGTAACATAGGCTACTTGAAGAATTGATTCAGGCAACCAAACAATAGACATCACTAGTCAATCACTTCGTTCTTGACTTCGACTTTACTAATAAAACTTGTTTGTTAATGCAAAAATATCATCAATAAATTCAAATTGGACAGATGAAACTAGGGAAAGATATCACTACACGATGTTAAATCAAAAAAAAGTTTCAAAACTGTCAATTTTCAAACTAAATAGATATTTATACACCACGTTATAAGACAAAACGACATAACAACTAATGAAACATGACATAATTAAAAAAAATCGAACCACTCTTGTACCATAAAAAATCCTTCGAGCCGGATTTGAACCAGCGACCTATGGATCACTGCCAATGGCAATTGTTTTTCAACCTCACTACAGTCCACCGCTCTACCAACTGAGCTATCGAAGGTGATAAAAATAACCCTCACTCAAGCTTATTTTGAACCAGCGCGCTCGACTCGACTCGAACGACTTCGAAGTTTGCTGCTGTTGAACATCGAAATCTTACCTGCTGCGTACGGGAGACCCAAACAAAAATTCGAAACCCAAACGCGTGGTCTCACAAAGTTTTTTTTTCGATGTTCTCCTTTGGTGACACAGCAGCAGAAACATACCTGAAAAGAAGCAGAATGAGAAAAAAAACTCTGTTAATAACTGTTTACATTTTCGGGCAAGTAAACATAGCACAATCGCGTGCGTCACTGTGAGTAGATGGACGAGGAAGCCACATTGATTCATGTGATGTGGTGATGCGAGTGTGGGTGAGCGCATTTTTATCAACAAATTTTGATCATGGATCGCGAAGATAAAATCTGGTTGTTGTTAGGATTGAAAAAAAGTTGCCTTCATCTTAACTGATAATGATTATGTCTGTTAGCTCTTTTGATGGGGTGGTAATTTTTCTCATTAGGACGCTACACACATGGGAAAAAGATGTTAAAAGGTGAAGGAAATTGTTTACGCCAAAACGATGCATAATACGCATTTGTAATCATAAACAAGTTGTTTATTAGGTATTTTTCATAAAACCATTTAAACAATAGGGTTTTTTTTTGTTTTTATCGAAGTTGAGGTCTTTACAATAAATTTCAAATAATATTTTTTATTTTATTGTCGCAGGGACCACGAACTATGTGGAAAAGTTGCTAATAACCCATATTTTTGCACTAACCGGTTGTAAAAGTTGTCTCAGACAAGGAAGAAATTTTTTGTAAATTGTAAGGCAGTTGACGATATATCAAACACTTTGGCAACAGCTGATTATTGAATTGCTAAACACAGAACATTCAACAATTTTTAAAAAGAAAATACTATTCTATTAGGACATTTAAAACCCTCTTTAAATAAACATACAACAATAAACATTGTCATTTTAATCGATGTGCTAGCATAATTGAATTTGGACTTTAAACTAGGTGAACAAAAATGTTAAAGGCAATTATTTAAGAATAAGTTTGTAAAAACTTGTGTTCTCCAAGACAATATATCAAAAAATACCGGTTCCAGTGAAATTATAAAATAAGCGTAAGAATGAACATTTCAGAATTTTATTCGCACGTACCCCGGCTGAGCGATTCCTGGCATTTTATTTAAAAAATTTGGAAAGAATCAGGCAAATTTGAGCAAATTTCAGGTATAAATCCAAAAAAAAATCAAGGAGAAAGTGAAAAAACAGGAAGGTACTTGAAATTTAAATTTTTCGTCAAACCATATAAGCAGGGTCCAAATCGCTTTTATAGTCAACAAAAAAAACTTTTGTTTGTTAATTTTGATGAAAATAACTAAAAAAATCGTTTTTGTATGCAGAAATGAAAACTAAATTTGAGATGTTTGTTTAGTTCTCCTAATTAAGTAATCCGGGCATCCAGGCCGAACCGGACTTGTCTCAAAATTTTAACTGAAAAACCGGCTAAGCCCGAATACTCTTCATTTTAATCTAAAGCATCGATTCATGTGTCATTAACATAAAAAGACTCCTTTGTTTTAGACCCATTCATTGAAAGTTAAGAGAAACAGCGATTTCTAGTTTAAGAACGACTCTAAAATTTTAAAAGAGGCTTCGAATTTGAGGGTGCGTCTCCAAAAAATAAAAATTTATGAAGATCCTTTGAATTCCTAATAAAACCCAGAGAAATTCTTTAAAAGACAAAAATGCTACAAATTTTCGATTTATAGTCATGGTTTTTTTTAATATCGAAAATACCGGTTTTGGGATTTCCGGTATATGGGATTCAGTATTGGGAAAATAGCACGGTTTACCGGTTTTCGGATTCGGTATTACCAATGTTACTAGGTATGCCTAGTTTTTTTTAAAAATAATATCGTTTCCGGCACAGCTTATTTATACATGCAAAGTATGTTGAGTATGAGTCATTTAAAATGAAACAATTTTGTAGAACTCACTTAAAAAAATATTCAGACTAACACGAGATGTATTGAATTTGTTACGGTGAGTTCGTTTCATATTTTGTTTGTACCTATTAGAATTATGCAGATTTTATTGTTATAAAATATAGAGTTTACAACGGTAAATTTTTTGCTTTTGATTTTCAAGGATTTCAGAAGACATTCTTTTGAAAATCTCAACTCAACTCATCTTCTGCGGAGGTTGTGACCCATGATGATCCCATGAATTTCAATTCAACCGCTCCTGCACCGAATGAAACTGCTCGTCGAAATATCTCTTTGTACTACCAAAACGCAGGTGGTATCCGTACTAAGATAACTGCTTTTAACAACGCGCTTTGTGCTAGCGATTATGATTGTATTATGATCTCAGAAACTTGGTTGAATGATAAATTTCATAATAGTGAACTATCGTCACATTACAACATTTATCGCTGCGATCGAAGTTCCGAGACTAGCACCGCACAACGAGGAGGAGGTGTCTTGATTGGCGTTAAGAAGGAACTGAATGCAATCCCGATAACTTTAGAGAACTGCGGAAATCTTGAACAAATCGTTGTAAAAATTAAAACTGGTCCGTGTTATTTGTACCTTTGCTGCATCTACCTCCGGCCTAACAGCAGCATAAGGAACTATGAAATGCACTTTTCAGCAGTTCAACAAATCATGAAGTTGACCACTGCACGGGACTCAGTCATCGTTGTTGGAGATTACAACTTCCCACACTTACAATGGTCCTTTGACCAAGACATAAATAGTTATTTGCCGATAAACGCCTCTTCTGAAGCTGAGATTTTAATGACTGAAATGCTTCTTTCCGCCGGTTTATATCAACAATGCAACATCGCTAACGATAATATGCGCCTTTTGGATCTTGTCTTCTCAAATAACCCTGACAATCTGGTGATGTTCGAATCTCCCATCGCGATCATTCCTACTGACCGTCATCACAAGCCTCTCAACTTATGTATAGAAACCTACCTGGATCCCGCGCCAGACGAATGCATAGGAGATCTTGATTTCGATTTCAATAAATGCAATTTTGAGCTGGTCGCAGCTGCTTTAGATTCAACGAGCTGGGAATTCCTCGGTGATGCTGACAACGTCAATACGGCAGTTGATGCGTTCTATACAAATCTTTACTCCGTTTTGAAACGAATCGTCCCTCTGAAGCGCCCACAAAGACACCAGTCATTCAGACATGAGTGGTGGAACTCTGAGCTTCGACGGCTGCGAAATCAGCTACGAAAGGCCCGCAAGAATTTCATCAAGAATCGTACCGAAAACCAGAGACATCGTTTGAGAAACTTAGAACGAGACTTTAAAGCGCTTAATGAGCAGCTTTACCGCCAACATATCTTGCGCCTCCAAGAAAACCTTAAAAATGACCCAGCATCGTTTTGGAGACACTTTAAAAACAAAAAACGAAACGCAACTATCCCTGTAGATGTCAGTTTCAACGGCGTTACTTCACGTAACATAACTGAATCCACGAACATGTTTGCCGATTTTTTCCAAAGTGTCTTCAGTTCCTCCGACATTGTAGCAAACAACAACTACCTAGCCTCCATACAATCCCATGACGTGAATTTACCTTTGCCTTGCCTCACGGAGCAGGAAGTATACGAGCAATTGTCCGCAGCCGATCCAACTAAAGGACCCGGTCCAGACAACATACCTCCGACGGTTTTGAAACATTGCGCTGCATCACTAGCTGCCCCCATTTGCTGTCTATTCAATCGTTCACTGAGAGAAAGGGTATTTCCAAGCGTGTGGCGAATTGCGGCGATCACTCCTATCTACAAATCGGGAAATACACACTGCGTCGAAAACTACCGGCCAATTTCGCTTCTGTGTTCGATCTCCAAAATTTTTGAAGTTCTCATACATGGACGACTGTACGCTGCTGCCAAACCATTGATCTCCGATTCTCAGCACGGTTTCGTTAAAAAAAGGTCAACTGTCACCAATTTAATGTGTTACGTGAGCTCGTTGAGTAACAATCTGGAGAAAGGTTGTCAAGTTGATTCTATTTACATCGATCTCGCGAAGGCGTTTGACCGCGTTCCGCACAAGATACTAATAGCAAAGATGGATCAACTTGGCTTTCCAATCTGGTTGCTCGAGTGGATTTCGTCGTACCTATCACATCGCCACGCTTACACGAAGCTAAAAAATACATGCTCGAAGACATTTGCCACCCCGTCAGGAGTTCCTCAGGGAAGTCACCTGGGACCGCTGCTTTTCATCATTTTCGTGAATGACTTGTGTGCCACGCTTCAATCCGATACGCTCCTGTACGCCGACGATCTGAAGCTTTTCAGAAAGGTCGTCAGTGAAGTTGATTGCCTTGCCTTGCAAGCCGATATTGCTAGACTTGATAACTGGTGTCATCTTAACGGAATGCTGGCTAACGCTAAAAAATGTAAGGTTGTCAATTTTTCCCGTGCACGTCGTGTTATCAATTTTGAATACCAACTTTGCGGAGAAAGCCTGGAGAATGTGTCGTCTATTCTGGACTTAGGGGTGAAAATTGATAACAGGCTTACATTCGCCGAGCACATCGCGCTTACCGCAGCTAAAGGATTTGCAATTCTCGGATTTCTGCGTCGAAACACTCGTGATTTTGATGACATTTACGCTTTGAAAGCCGTCTATTGCTCTTCGGTACGTAGCATCTTGGAGTATGCTGCACAGGTGTGGGCTCCCTATCAGAGCGCACAATGCTACCGCCTTGAACGTGTTCAGCGTAGTTTTGTTAGGTACGCTCTACGTCGCCTTCCTTGGAATGAACCGCTTCGGCTTCCACCATATGAGCAAAGATGTGCCTTAATAAACCTAGCCACACTCGAAAAACGCCGAACCGAACTGCAGCAAACCTTCATATGTGATGTGTTAACTTACCGCATTGACTCAGCATACATTCTCCAACGGGTCAATATGTATGCATCCACTAGGACACTCCGACAACGCCAGTTTCTCTGGATACCTTACCACCGTACTACTTATGGAAGAAACCATCCGATAGATAAATGTTGTGAACGTTTCAATTTAGTGTACCATCTGTTCGATTTTAACATGAGTAAGCGTAGTTTTAAATTAGTTTTAAGCAGATTCCCTTAGATTTTAAGATATAAGTCTGCATGGTAATTTAACCAAAGACCAATCAATAAAAAAAAAAAAAAAAAAAAAAAAAAAATGTCACAATGAAAAGGGATTTTCAAGAAAAATTGTTTAATCATGATTTGAAATGACTATGTATATGATTTATTGTAATATTCGACCTATTCTATTTTGAAAATTTGTTAAAAAATGAGTTGGAAACTTCTTGCAATTGTCAAACGGAGGAATATAAATAAAAATCAATATTAATTACGGCACATAAAGAACAATATTCAAAAGATTTGATCACATTTGAAACATAAACATACTTTTTTTTTACATATGACAAGATGAATCAATGATCCATTTGAAGGAACAAACACAAACAAAACAAATGTTGAAAAACTCGAAAAATGTTCACATTATTTTCTTCAAATGTGTAACGCCTTTAAGTTGTGCCATAACAAAATTAAACGACTAAACACAACATTTTTGACATAAAGTGATAATTTATTGTATTGAAAACCCCTCCAACTTTGAAACGAGAGGAGTCCCATATAAAAATCAATCTATATAAAAAAATGGATATCTGTCTGTCTGTCTGTTCCCTATAGACTGGAAAACTACTGAATCTATTTGCGTGAGACTTGGCAGATGGAAGTATTGGAGACCGGGGAAGGTTCCTATAATGATTTGGGACCCCTCCCTATCCCTGGAAGGGGGGAGGGGGTCTCTCAAATAAATGTAATGAGTGTTCAAAATTCGAGAACTGATCATGCAAATGGAACCAAATTTGGCATGGGAGTGTATTTCGATACAAGAATGTTTCTATTATTGTTTGGTACCCCTCCCTTCTTCCAATGGGAAAATAGGAACCGGAGAGGCTTACAATTTTTCGAACAATACGAGAATAAATCAAGCAAACGGAACCCAATTTAGCATGGGAGGGTAGATTTTAAAGATGGTTTGAGACTCCTCCTCCTTTCCAGTGTTGATATAGAAAAGGGGGAGGGGCCTCCCACACAATTTTTTGCAAAATTTAAGAACTAATCAAGCAAATGGATCAGAATATAACATGGCTGGTTATATGGGTACGAGAAAGCTTTCTATGATTATTTGGAACTCCACCCTCTTCGATTGGGGACAAACAATGGGGGAAGGGGTCTTCCATACAGTTTAATGCATTATTCGATAACTAATTATGTAAATGAATCTAAATTTCACATAGAAAGGTATAAGTACGAGTCAAGTTTGAGACCCATTTGTTCTTCCACTGGAGGGATAAGAATGGGTGGGGGTCTCCCTTTTATGCATTACTCGAGGACTAATCGACTAAAAAACCAAATTTATCATCGATCATATTCGAGTACGAGAAACCTTTTTTTATGTTTCGAGACCTTTCCCTTTCTCCAACGGGAAGAGGGGGAGGAGGAGAGTTGTTGTCAGACAATATTTTTGGAACACTCGAGAACTCATTGTTCAAATAATATTGCAGAGGGTATTTGAGTAGATTTTTTTCATGATTGTTTAAGGCTTCTTCTTCCTTTCACTGATTCGATAGGAAGGGGGAAGGGAGCTCCCATACAATTTTTTTTAAGAACTTGAGTACTAATCAAGCAGATGGTAACATATGGGAAAATTATTTCAATACAAGAAATATTTCTAAGATGATTTGGTTCCCCTCACGAGATACAAAAAAAAAAGATAGGTGTCATACCAGTCATACGTATGTATGTTTTGATAAATTCAAGAGCGCATCAAATAAATTTAACCAAATTTTACAGGGGATAGTATAAGGGTACGAGAAATGATTCTATGGTTATTAAGAGAGTGGAAAAGGATTCCCGCACAATTTTAATGTATCTTGAGAACTTATCCAACAAATGAAACCAAATTTGAAGGAAAAAAGTATTCGAGTACGAAAAAAAATTCAATAAGGAACCATTCAAATATTACGTAACGCGTGTAGATGTTTGTTACGGTTTATGAATTTTTGATCGAAAATCGTATAAAAATGTGTTACGTAGGGGGTGGGGAGGTTGAAAATGACCGAAAATTGCGTTACGGAATATTTGAACAGCCCCTAAATCAATAGGAATCAGTAGGAAAAGGAGTAGGCGTGTGCTGAACTGCCAAAGAGCGTTTTTTTCAGCTGTGAAATATTTTAAATTTTAAATAAACAAATGCAGTTAAATTGTCTGAAGTTCGTGTGAGAGGTCGTTTTGCAAAAGTTGCGTGTTGGAACTGTGCACCAGCATCTGTTGGATTGTGCTTATAAGGCTGGTAGTCAGCAATCCTCTTGTAAACTGCGTTCTGGGCTGTGGTGTCATGAAGTAAAATAATAGTTTTTGTGAGATTCAGAGTGTTTGTTAAAAAAAAAGTGTCAAATTCAATGAGGACAGAACGAGTTGTCTGTTAAAAATAACATCATCTGGTCCGGAAAAGTGCCGTTGTTTAAGGTTCATAAACATCTTCAGTTTTTTCATGAAAAAATTTAGTTTAACATTGGGATGAAATGTGAAATATACCATACTTTCATTGATTTGTAGAGGTTTTTTCACATTTAATCGCCATAATAACGCATGTTGTTTTTAGCTTGCTGCAACCATAAAAGTCGAAGTCATTAAGTTTATAAATGCAGGATTTATGAAATCAAAATAATGTAAGGACTTTGAATGGTATTTTGCAACTATTTTAACTACAAAGTGCACATTGATTTCTCCATGATGCAGCTGTAAAAAATTGTAGATGAATTGTAAAACCTCTCGTGATCTCGAAAGGTTTTGTGTTATTTTAGATTTTTTCATTGTTCTTTTTTTCAGAAATGAAGGTACATAGAAATTTGAAATTAAATTTCTGTGTACAAAATAACTCATTTCCAATCATTAAAGGATGACGGTTCGATATTATGAACAAATTTCAACAAGGAGCCAGATTTTTTAGCACTTGTGCTCCCAACGATAATGCCCCTCGAAACGAATGATACTGGTAGTCCACGCTTCTGCTCTTTCTTTGTTCCTGATGTTTCTGATCATTTCAATGTTTTTATGTTGCAATGATTGAAAACATGAAGAAAGACAAGATAAATAATTAGAAGCTTTAATTATTTTTGGGTTTGTGGACTTCAGTTCTGGCTGTGGAAGTTAGATTAGTGATTAGTGATACATTAAATTACTATTGGTAGGAAGAATCCAGCAGGAAAATTGGCTCGATGTTTTAAATGCTGTAGCGCCCGGCGTACTCAGCGACTGAGGTTTTCTAGTTAAAGTAAAAAAAAAATATACGTAGACGCAACCCCACGGATGCCTCGAAACATAATGTCAGAGCGAGTGAGTAGGAATACTTAAAACTTAAGGATTCCAGTTACCGTCGTTACTTAGCCGACAAACAACGTAAATTCAAAAATTCAATTCGTCATTTTGGAGCTACGTAAGGAGCCATAAAGGTTATTCTGGACTTCCACAGAATCTGTCGTATGAAAGCCGTAATTCAGCTACTACGGCAGAAGCTGTCCAGCTGTGCACAGAGTTCTTTAAAATCACGTTCGTGAACCACATCATTACTTCTGGGACTCAACACTTGGCTTCAGTAAACTCGTTAAACATCAGCATTCCTGGAATAGGTTTATTTCTATACTAAATTGTCATGCAAAGGTTTTTGAGTTGATAATTTTCAATTCAGTGAGCTCAGTCTCGTCACATATCATTGATGAATGTCATCACGGATTTTGCAAAAAGCGATCGACTTTGTCGAACTTAATGGTGTATGTCCCATTTATCAGTGGTTGTCTCGCTAATGAAAACCAAGTAGGTGCTTTATATGTGGACTAAGCCAAGGCATTTGATCGGCTTCCCCAAAAGCTTCTGATCGACAAACTGAAAAAAATGGGATTCCCAGCTTGGCTTCTACAATGGCTCGAATCGTATCTCCATGGCAGAACTGCATTCTTTCGATAGGGTCACATCAAATCCCGAAACTTCACTGTTCCTTCTGGAGTTCCTCAAGGGAGTCATTTGGGTCCACTACTGTTCAACTTGTTTATGAACGACCTTTGTGATTTTATTGATTCTAAATTAGTGTTCTATGCTGACGATCTTGAGATCTTTGAGATCGCACTTCTTTACACAGCTGATAACACGGTACTTTAGAAAGTTGATTCCAATCGTGCTTTGAGTGTGATTGTGGATAAGTCTCTTAATTGCAAGGAACGTCTTGCTGTAACCATGGCGAAGGCCAAAACAGAGCTGGGATTTCTGATAAGAAACACTAAAGGATTCTCAGCGATATTACCACTCTGAATGCATTGTACTGCTCGCTCGTCCACTGTAGTTTGGAGTACAATATTCAAGTCTGGGCACCAAACTCAATCGACGGCATGAAACTACTTGAATCAGTACAGAAACGATTTTTAAGATACGCAGCTCCTTATCTACCCTGAAATGAACCTCAGAGACTTCCACCTTACCATGACCAGTGTGGAATCCTGAACATCGAACCGATCGGCTCACGAATTATACTTCTCCGTCGCCTGTTTATATTCGACATTATATCCGGAAATATAGACCGTGCTAACCTTGTCGAAATGATACCGTATCATAGCCCATATCGCTCTCTACGGATTTTTGAGCCTCTAAAAACAATTAATTAGGGAAGAAACGAATTTTACAACCCATTTGACATATCATGCCAATTGTTTAATCAAGTTTTTGTTTGTTTCGATTATAATATGTGAATATGTGAACAATAAATAAAGAAGTCTACCGTGTCAGCTACTGCAATTAACAAAAAAATGAAGAGGTGAGTTAAACGAACATCTTCTGTGAACTTATTTCTGGAAACGAAATAAAATCTCTTATTGGGATTGAACCAGTTCATGATCTAAGTATTGGAATGAAGTGTCGGTTGTCTCATGACCAAATTTTAACTTTAAACGTATCGCTTACAAATGTAAAATGCTCATTAGGGTGAAGCTGAAATTTGACATAGGACCTTCTGGCAGGCTAGAACAATTAAGGTTTTTTTTCCGGAACATACCCACTTTTTGGACCATTCGAATGTTCAGAAGCACTTGTATGAATCGGTAGAACCAATCAAAGTTGATCAGGCTTTGGGATTCTTTATAATTTCGAATAAATGTAAGATCTTTAAAAAAAAATACCTCATACTGAGATCAATTCGAATGAGCAATGATTTCGCATTCAAAACACCACCGAACCAATGCTAATACCTTGGCTTTGAGATGACATCAAAATTGCATCCAATTTCGAATCATCCCCCTCGAAACTGCCGGGGACAGTCACGTCGTCCGCACATGTAGATAGGGTGGGTTCATGAAGTGATTTTGCGCCAGTGTCTCCCCCCTATCACGAAGTTTGCGCTTCATCATTGTTTGTTGCTATCCGCGCTAAAGCCAATGATGATGGTACTCTTACTTCAGGATGAATCATCCTCCAGCCAGCCACCCACCTCCATCCACAAAAAGTCAGTTCAACCACCCACGCTCGAAATTTGCTCACTTGCAGCAGCCCGAAAAGTTTACAACCGAGTGAGTACAATCACCGGTAGAAAGATACGGCACAATCACCATCGTTGATCTCAGCTGCTGCACCATATTGAATCCCAAATCTCCTGCTCCTCCTCCTCTTCGAAAGAAGCCTGTTAGTATTCGAGTGAGTAATCAAGTCAAAAAGTAGACCCAACAAACTTTGGCTCTCGGGCGTTTTATCTCGACCGATGCACGAGATAATCTCCGAGGCAAGGTGATGCAACTGGCAAACTAAGTAAAAGCATTTGTATCTCTACTCATCATGAATCACGAACCATCACGTAACGACGATAAAGAAACCCGAGATGCAAAAGTAAGTGTACCTGAAAATTCTCTCTCTTCATCCAGAAGAGCCAAAGCCAACAACAAATAGGTCAAAGTTGAAAGTTAAATAGCATTGGCATTTATGGTGATGGTACTTTGTCCTCAGGTGATGGCAGTTAGTCTGTCCCACATTTTTTCCACCCTCACTTCTAACGTCCGGTCCTTTCCTTAGTAACTTTGTTGGGATGCAAAAGCTCCAAACGGATAGAGGATTTCTACCATCCTTGGTGTAATTTTTCTCTCAAGTGTCTCCACCTCCATTCATGATGTTTATTTATAGACTCGATACTCATTACCGGAGCGCAAAGTTCTTGATGAGCAAACTTTTTTTCGTGAACCAAGATGAAACGACATCTGACTTGGTTTGCCCCACTTCGAGGAAAGGAAAACCGGATGGACTTGGGGCTAGAAAATAATAACATCCGGTTTAGTTCACATCGTTCATCGTTGCTATTTGGAGACGGAAACAATTAATTATTAATTACGCAGGAAACTTTGCTAACGAAAATGCACAAACCTATTTCCAAGACAATTGTTAATGTGATTTGATTTTTTGATTCAAAATTCACGACAATGGCGTGGTTGGTAGAATAAGAACAGAGAGGCTGCTGCAACAAAACATTTGTTTCTGATTCGGCCTCCGGTAGAAAGACGTATTAGTACAGGGAGCGCAGATTTTAATTTAAGGCTGCTGCTACAAAAATAATGTTTTTGATTCGGCCTCCGGTAGAAAGGCGGATTGGCACAGGGAGCACAGATTTTAAAGCGTGCTGCAACGAACAAAATTGCTTCAGATTCGGCCCCTGGAAAAAGATGGATTGGCTTAGAAAGCGCAGATTTTTAAGGATGCTGCTGATTGTTTGCTTTGATTTGGTCATCCGGTGGATGAAGACGGAATTGACTTAGGAAGCGCATATTTTAAGGTTGCTGCTGCTGATTGTTGTTATGATTAGGCCTTCCGGTGAAAAAAGACGGAATTGGTTTAGGAAGTGCAGATTTTTAAGGTTTCTGATTGTTTGTTATGATTTTGCTTTCCGGTGGGAAAAGACGGAATGACATTGGAAGCGCATATTTTTTAGACTATTGCTGCTGATTGTTTGTTTTAGTTTTTCGGTGGAAAATGACGGAAAGGGAAGCGCAGGTTTTTAGGCTGCTTCTGCTGATTGTTTACTTTGTTTTGGCCTACTGGTTGGGAAGGCTGTTTCTAAGAATGCTATCGAGTTATTCCAGCTCTCATATACAGAGACAGGGTGACAAGAAAAGCACAGTTTGGGAAAGCTGTTGCTAAGAATGTTTTCGTATTGTTCTGGCTCTGTTAGACAAAAAAAAAACTGAGCGATAGCCTAAATCGTTTACTATGTTAATGCGAATCGCAATTCCTGCCAAATAAGTGAACGATCGTAAAAATGGTTATTTAAAGTCGGTATAAATCGGATGTCAAAAAGTCCATCATGTTTGCTTTGTTCTCCTGCGCGGGATTCAAGTGAGAAAACAACCTTGTTGTTCTCTTTGCGATAAGCAGTGCAACCAGATTGCCAAAATCAGATGGGTAATTTGCAAAAATTATCCAATGAGAGAAGCAGCAAATATTGTTGCTTGCAACGGATTGCATGCATTGAGAGCAAAAATTGTTCACTCTCGCATACTTTCAGGATTTACGAATAGGGTGTGTTGAATATCGTCCAATTGGTATAATTCCTATCGCTTAAATATGTATTTATGTATATTGCCTCCACTTTAGTAGGTAAATGCTGTTGACTTTTATGCGATGATTCTATTCTACTTCTCCGAAGTTGGCGTCTGTAAGATAAATTTTCTTGTTGTAAAAACATGGTTGTGAACCAATTTTTATTAAAATCATCTCAAAATATTTCGCATTGGTCATTTTGTAAGGTACACTGTTAACCACTTCCAATGAATGCATGCTTCCAAACACCCATCAACCTTAGGCAAGAGCCTAATCACTAGGAAGTTTTTAAATGTCTCGAGGATTATGATGTAAGTGCTGCTGAAATCGATATAAGAGTCTTAACACGGCAGCAGAAGCAGCCTGGGCATAAATACTGCTGCTGCTGCAGAACCAGTTTTGGGCGTGTTACCTCAACTCCACGTCCACACATGTACCCAATACCTAATCCGATTCCCCGTTACACTAATTACAGGTTGCGTTTCAATCATATTAATCGAGGGTATTTCTTCAGAAGAGGCCATTGTGCCAGTAGTGAGTGTTGTATTTTGTTTTGTTTTTTTTTCCTGCACAATGCCCAAAAACCTTGCTGGCGCGTAAGCCCAACAACCATTCAGCAGCCGCTCCGTCTGATGCGGTTAGCATAGCTGCCTACCTAATAATTATTGGTTTTGCTTTTATTTCGCTCTCATCGATTCAACATCTTCGTTAGTGCTTCAATCTTGATGAATGAAACCCGTGAAGAAAGATTGAGAAGCGTAGCTCCGCGTGTTTTTTTTTGTTCGTTTGTCTTCAGCGAAAGTTTGCTTTCTACAGAAAAGTGCGCAAAACTATAATCAATGAGAGTGGGATTTTGCTCCTAAGTCTTTGTTCTTGATATCCTTCCAATGTTTAAAACAAGCAAGGGGGATCAAAATGTTGACGTGATATTTTATTATATGGAAATCAAAGTTGAATTTGGGTGAATTTTTTCTACGCAACAAAAAAAAAACTTGTTTAAGTACGCAATGAGAAGGATTATTAAATATTGGAATATGAAACCAGAATGAAAAAAAAATGACGAAATTGACCAGAAACGACAAAAAATGACAAAAATGGTAAAAATGGCTAAAATGACAAAAAGTCCAAATTTCAAAGATGACAAAAATAACAATTCAATTACAAAAATAACAAGAATGACAAAAATGACGAAAATTATAAAAATGACGAAATTCACAAAAATGAAAGAAAAAAATTACAAAAATGACAAAAATGATAAAAATGACAAAAATGACAAAAATGAAAAAATTGACAAAAATGACAATAATGACAAAAAAAATCATTATAACAAAAATGACAAAAAATTCAAAAATAAGAAAATACCAGGAATGATTAAAAAATTCAAATTTCAAAAATGACAAAAAATTCAAAAATAAGGAAATAACAGGATTGACAAAAATGTCAAGTATGACAAAAATACCAAGAATTACAAAACTGACAAGAATGACAAAAATGACAAAAATGCCAAAAATGACAAAAATGACAAAAATGACAAAAATGACAAAAATTACAAAAATGACAAAAATGACAAAAATGACAAAAATGACAAAAATGACAAAAATGACAAAAATTACAAAAATGACAAAAATGACAAAAATGACAAAAATGACAAAAATGACAAAAATGACAAAAATGACAAAAGTGACAAAATATGACAAAAATGACAAAAATGACAAAAATAACAAAAATGACAAAAATGACAAAAATGACAAAAATGACAAAAATGACAAAAATGACAAAAATGACAAAAATGACAAAAATGACAAAAATGACGAAAATGACAAAAATGACAAAAATGACAAAAATGACAAAAATGACAAAAATGACAAAAATGACAATGACAATGATAATGACAAAAAAAATCGTTATAACAAAACTGACAAAAAATTCAAAAATAAGAAAATACCAGGAATGATAAAAAATCCAAATTTCAAAAATGACAAAAAATTCAAAAATAAGGAAATACCAGGATTGACAAAAATGTCAAGTATGACAAAAATACCAAGAATTACAAAACTGACAAGAATGACAAAAATGACAATTATGACAATTATGATAAAAATGACAAAAATGCCAAAAATGACAAAAATGACAAAAATGACAAAAATGACAAAAATGACAAAAATGACAAAAATGACAAAAATGACAAAAATGACAAAAATGACAAAAATGACAAAAATGACAAAAATGACAAAAATGACAAAAACTACAAAAATGACAAAAATGACAAAAATGACAAAAATGACAAAAATGACAAAAATGACAAAAATGACAAAAATGACAAAAATGACAAAAATGACAAAAATGACATAACTGACAAAAATGACAAAAATGACAAAAATGACAAAAATGACAAAAATGACAAAAATGACAAAAATGACAAAAATGACAAAAATGACAAAAATGACAAAAATGACAAAAATGACAAAAATGACAAAAATGACAAAAATGACAAAAATGACAAAAATGACAAAAATGTCAAAAATGACAAAAATGACAAAAATGACAAAAATGACAAAAATGACAAAAATGACAAAAATGACAAAAATGACAAAAATGACAAAAATGACAAAAAATGACAAAAAATGACAAAAAATGACAAAAATGACAAAAATGACAAACATGACAAAAATGACAAAAATGACAAAAATGACAAAAATGACAAAAATGACAAAAATGACAAAAATGACAAAAATGACAAAAATGACAAAAATGACAAAAATGACAAAAATGACAAAAATGACAAAAATGCCAAAAATGACATAACTGACATAACTGACAAAAATGACAAAAATGACATGAATGAAAGAAAAAAATGAAAAAAAATGACCAAAATGACAAAAATGAACAAAATGGAACAAATCTGGAAATAAAACGAAACAATAACTACCAAACGAACCAAAAACGACCAAAATATTAAAAATTACAACTTTGAATATGGAACTTTGTGGTCCGAGCCGAAGCAAAAAACGAAAAAAATAAAAAAAATAGACAAAACTTACGAAAATGACAAATAAGACGAGAATTATCAAAAACGTCGAGATTGACAATTAACGACAAAAGTGACGAAAATAGCAAAAACATTAATAGTATAAAAATTACAAACTTTAAATAAAAAAACAGATTTTTCTGGCAAGATTGATTATAAAGTTGAGAATAAAGAACACAGTAATGTTTCATATTACGTTATTTTTACACAGATTTTCACCTTAGAACTTTGCCCTAAATGTCAATCTGTAAACTGATTTTAAGTTACGATTCTGAATTTCTACTTCTCATCTTAAAACTTTCATTCTAGAGTTTCAGATCACTAAAGATTGACTCAGATAATAAAATTTATTCGTATTTATTACTCCAATTTTTATTTAAATACATGAAATAATCAGGTAATCCCTGTTCTAAATATGGGTATTAAACATATTTTAAGACCAGATTTGGATTTTCAATCAATTTATAAAGCTAATTCCTTATTTCAAATTTGAATGCTGCGCCTGAAGTAAAACACACATAATTTTAAAGTCAAATCTGGGTGTCAATTGAAAATCAAATTCGTAGAAAACTTCTCTTAACATTTCATTTATTGTCAGTTGGAATCCACAAGAGGGATATAAATTGAGACATTTTCTATTCATATACAATTCCAATCTCAAATATTAGAATTTCAATTTTTTAGGTTGAAATGTTGGTTTAATAATAGCAGAGCAATTCAAATGTGTATGCAGAATCCTTTATACCGAAACCAAAATCTAACTCCTAACATTAAAGCTTGAGTCCAACGAAAACTTAGGATTAGTACATACATCCCATTACAAGAAAATAATTAAGTTTCGAAGATTAAACTCTCATTTCAGAGTCAAGGATCTAAACCTTGAACCATCCTCGAGTGAAATTTAAAAAAGAATCAAATTTTCAATGTTAAGCAAATCAACTGGGACTCCTAAAGTTCAAAGACGTTCAATAGAATTATCAGATTTTTCCATCAATTTGTCAAAACCTGTGGAACTGCTTTGGAAATATCCTTCAAAATATCAGAAAAATTTGAGAAACTTTCACAACAATATTTGAACCTTTACCATTCTCACACGATTCGTTTCACTCTGTTTCAAAACAGTTTTGAAACATGAACTATGTTTCTAGTTTTTTCTTCCTTTCTTCGAGAAAAAATAGCCAACGAAAGGGTTGATTCAGTTGCTTGCTGCTTGCCTTTTTTTTCATCGTTACAAATCTTTCGCTACCGGATGTGTGCAACTATTACATTGTTTGACAAGCGATCTGCCAAACTGTCTTGTAAATCCCGAAATTAATTTCATGCATGTTTGTTACCAGTTGTTGAACTTCGATCTGAACGTTTTACTCCATGGTTTGTCGTTTCTCTGATCCGTTCATCTGGTCCGTGATGGTGTAGCCCTTTTACAACCTTTTCTTCGTCGTCGGTACCGGCGAAAGGAATTTTATCACACTTCAAAGATCTTACCGAGAAAAGCGACTCAATTTTTCCCATCAGCGACAGCAGAGAAGCATGGACTAGGATTTAGAAGGGCACTTTTTTCTTCACGGGGTTGTAAAATTGATAAGCGTGTAATTTCATTGAATTTCGGCGGGTGACATTTATTGGAATTTATTTACTTGGGGCACTTTCTAAGATTCTCGAGATTGCAGTGTATAATTTTGCGACACCTCTGACTGTAGGACAGAGGTACATCGGATTATTTCCGTTTCCCATTGGGAAATTTCCGCGCTTTCTGGTATTGGAATCTACTCTGGTTAAGTGCTCGGAGACACCATTTTCATTCTGGCCGTTCTTGGGCGAGAAGCCCATAAATTGATGCCGAAAAGAGATGATAATCGTAAAGTGTTGGTTGGTTCAGGTCGAGACGGTTTAGTTTTTCGCGCCTTCCAGGACCACCGCACTTTCTTGATGTCGGGAACGTTTTCCCAATTCGCAACCTACGAAGACGCCGCCGGCCGTAAAGAGTGCTGATTTATCGGTTGAACGGTATAATTTTATGGTTGGGAATTGTAACGTGCAATAACGTGGTAAAATTATGACCAATATTTGGTTGATGACTTTTTAAGCGAATGCAAACTTTGAATGCGTCATCGAAAATCTCCACTTAGTACGGTTTCCTATTTTGGCTGTTCAAGTTTGGTGTTCTGATTCAAAATGCACATACAATTCCAGACCGGTTTGACCTATGTATGTAGATAATGGCTTGAAAAAGTTCTAATGAAACAATGTCGAAGGGATATGAGTGCAAAAATATTATTTTTGAATTTAATCAAAAGAAAAATTAAAAAGAGAATACATTTGCATTCAAATTTCGACTTTTAAAATCCCTGAGAAAAAAGGAAAAAAAAAAATTCAAATTTCGAGCTCGTAAATAATTTAACACTTTATATACCGGAAGTTTGTAGTTTGTACAAGAACACCTTATTCAATAAGTTCGAATACACGCTTTTATCCAATTGTTTTGGTAAAGACGGACCAAAGCATATATGTTTGTACCGTAATCCGGGGTAATATTGATCACTTTTTTCAATATTTTTCGATTTTTTTCTCGTTAAGGGGAATGTGGTGCATTTCTTATTTTTAAAACCAGGACTGGACTCCTATGAACGTAAAACATGGTTGCAGAAATTTATTGGACTACTTTAAATTTGATTTAAGAATCGATTTCGTCGCTGTTCAGGAAATGATGCTTTGGGGTTACATTGATCAGTCTCCATGAGTTTTCTTGATCATAAAGGATACAAAACACCTTCATAGTAGTTTTCAAAGTCTAATTTTCCAATTTTACCTTGCGTTTGAACGTTTTCTTTTAAAAACATTCATAATAAAAAAAAACAATGATGCTGCATACATCTAGGGGCAAATATTATAATAATTGCTAAATAATTTAAGCTTCAAAATACAAATGAAATTTTACCTTCACCCATTCCCCTAGGCTCTCCCACTATTTCCATTCTAATTTTTTCTTCAAAGTTATCATTTGATAGGATTCCTATCCATTTGTCCAATAAGGGTTTACTCTTGGAAAATGTACTTACTTTTTAAATATCCAAAATTTATCATTAAATAACTATAAAAATAGCACTATAACTATACATATACAAAGAATAACAGTTGTTCTTTCATATTAAACCACCCGTTTGCTTCTAAATACTTTTTGTTATCATCAGGAGAGCTGTTTGTCTGCGAGCCTTGGAAAAAATAGATATTTTAAGATTTTAAAATAAGATTTTTACTAACAGAAAACAATTTCAAATACATTCCAAATTTCGTCCATTTGATACTCAATTAATTGCTTTCAAACGTTGAAAACATATATCAAAAATTCAAACTATGGACTAAGAAATTGATGATAATGTGGAAAAATTTATTAATGGTCAAAGTAACCCCGGTGATCAAAGTTACCCCGTTTTACGGTACATCAAATATGTTTTAAAGTAGGGGAGGAGCGGGCTATATGCGCCTATTAAGCAGAACACTGATTCAATCAAATACCACATCGAATATGTGCTTATGCTTATGCTTATGCTTATGCTTATGATACGTACACAGCCAGATCTTGTCAGCATCCCGGTGAGTAGTAAAAGTACATTTACTACTCATCTTAACTTGGCCGGGCCCACTGTGCAGTATTGGACGCAGAGACAACTGGAACAAAGGGAGGAAGAAACGTGGACAACAGTACCATACGTTTCCATGACTATAAGTGAGATTTTAACGTTGGGAGCACATATGCTAAATTTCTGTGCTCCTTGATGGTGGTCCGTGTGACTTCGTCCTTCTGTGGATGGAAATGATGTTTTTCTGCACAGAAATCCAAAACCCCATAGTATAGTTAATGATTTTACAAATTTCCTTATTTTCATTACTAAAAAATTTACAGTATTGCTTTTGCTTCAATGTTAATAAAAATTTAGAGTTTCGGATTTCGATGCACAATCATTTCTGGTCTTTGACCTTGGATATAGCGCCTTTGCTCGCTCTTGAAAAGAATCATTGAAAGAACAAAAAAATATAATTAGTGTAAGCATCCCCCCCTCCCCATCGAAAAAAAAATATTTCAAAAGTATTCATGGTATTAAAGTAGAATATTAGTTTTTATGATAGCTATTCTATGATTTATTCATATTTATTTATTTGAGTACAAGATAAAGATGTTGATTTCGATTTTTCGTTGAATGGTGTTGTATGTTAATTTTCTAATAACCTGTAAAAAGTCAAAAATACCGAAAAAACAGAAATTCTACTGTTTTTTTTTTGTATTTCTATTATAATAATATTGTTTATTATTTCACTCTTTCCGAACATTTAGGGCTTAGATGATTTATCAACTGCTTTTCTTTTTTTCTGAGACGAGAAGGCATTCATATTCAACACCATAAGCGCGAGACAGAGATACAACATTACGAAGTCTTTAAGAAAGTGCCACAGAGAAAAAAAAAAAGCTCTATCCTTCTCACTAGGATACCAATCTGTTTGAATGGTACAGTATGAAAAAAATTAACACAGCTCCAATCCCACAATGAAGAAGGTCAAACTTAAAACTCCAATAAATTAAATTAAATAGAAAGAATATACTTAGCCTTCCAGCCGCTTCCGTAACCTTTTCCCGACAAATCTAAGAAAATTTGATCGAAGCAATCCTTTTTCATTTCTGCGCATTCCTCTAGCTTCCAGATTTTACAGCCACTGTTATCCATTCTCAACTATGTCCCTTCCCCTCTCACTTCCACAACATTGCCACTGTAGTTCGAACTGCTGTTTTTTCCTAATTTTAAATATCGCGCACCTTCACCAACCGAAATACTTCAATTTCACTTTTTCCAATTCACCAATATCCAATTTCATAGCACTTTGCCAACCGATTTTGGACGCGCCCGTTCAACGGTTCAGCAGAACAAGGGTGTTGGGAAAAAAAATCGACCACTCTCCTGGGAGCTCACGATCACCCCTACTTGATACGAATTGTAACTTCAACTTTTTAAAAAAAATCTACAAACCAGGGATTCAAAAGTTTTACAACACACAGCACATGCCAAAGCTCATAATTCTTTTGGCAAAATAATTCTCCGGAAATA
This sequence comes from Uranotaenia lowii, assembly GCF_029784155.1. Classification (NCBI taxonomy): domain Eukaryota; kingdom Metazoa; phylum Arthropoda; class Insecta; order Diptera; family Culicidae; genus Uranotaenia; species Uranotaenia lowii. The sequence goes on from NC_073692.1 coordinate 115,240,835, forward strand.
GACACAACTTTTAATCTTGTTCTACGCTCTTATGAATGGGCTTGAAAAAAAATCACAGCTATCGGCCTTTAATTCTGATTTACTATATACGGTTGCACAAATCCGCGGGCTATCCGTTATCTGTTTACTTTTTCAAAACTTTCCGAAAGTTTCACTTTTAAAATTGAAAATTGACAAAATTTTCACGAACAAAGAAAAAACGCGTGCGCTGCCATCGAGGCAACGCCTACTCCCTTCCAGCCATTTCTAAAACAAAAAGACAAAAAGTGGCGTTTTCTAACTGTCAAATAATAGGTATTTAAAATAAAAACTTAAGTTAAGTTTTTTCAAATCTGTCCACGTGGACATCCGGGGAGGGGGGTCCACGGAGGGGGAGGAGGGGGTCAAAAATCTCATTTTTCTGTCCACGTGGTATCTGAACGGCCCCTAACCGACCTATTTTTTCAAAGTTTTAAACTCACCCGTTTTTGAGATATTTACGATGCAAGAGAAAAAGAAATTATTTATTTTGCACAGTTTCCTTCAAAAATCATCATTATCAAATTGATAGCTGACAAAATCGTAGATTATTCCAAGAATTATCGTGTGTGAGTACTAGAAATGTATGCAAACTTTGTCAAAAATGTCCACAAAGTTCAAATCAAACATTGTAGTGAGGCACATGATCGGCAACTACGGATCGGGGAAGTCAAGTGTCATACCAGAATATTTTTATTTTTAAAAGCAGAAAGCTAAGTGTAGATCGCTGAAACGTCCAGCAATTTTTTTTTCTCCGATAAGCTCAAAGTGTTGCCTCGTTATGAACCATGCAAACCTAACCTCAAACAACAAATTTTTGCCAGTTCCAGAGCTCGTAAGCTGTATAGCCGGTACCGAGGCTATGAGACAAATGATTTCTGATGGACGACAAAACTTATGAAAAACCCAATTTCAAACAAATTCCAGCGTTTGAATCCTATACCATGTCTACTCGTGGTAAGGTCCCTAGCATATTAAATATGTAGTTGCTAGTTGTTTTGTACAAAATATAATAATTTGCCAAGATTCTGCTCCTTTAGAGAAAAAACAGTAATTTTAAGAACAAAAACTTTGGTTTTCGCTGTTTTTAAGAGCCTTAAAAAAGTAACCTTGTGAGTACCCTTCGCAACCTACGAGCTATACTAACCGATTATACTTCAAATTGAATCTAATGATGGTTTTACTTCATTATACATAATCAGATTTTGCCAGCAGACATTCCATTAAAAACGCTTTTAAGTGGCTTGAAAATAATTATGTTTTGTTAGTTTCGAAACAGCAGTATTCACTAAATTGCCCTAAGTTTCTTTCAAAAGAGAAGTATCGGACCGAAAAGTAGCAGAAATTGAAGGAGGAGGATGCAGCCACCTAAAATACATATATAGACGAAGTATAAGTTGGAAAAACTGATCCATAACATGACTGAAAAAAGTGTGCGCAAGCCATTGGGAGATACCAAGAATATAGTGGATTTTTTTCTAACAAAAGACGATAAATAATTTATTTCAAATTTTTTCATGAATTATCATAAGATTAGGTACCTTCATTTCATTCATAGAAAGTATTTCGATTAAACGAATGGTTTTTGAGATACACGCATTTTTAACTATCCCATTTCGAAAATAACTAAGCTTTAAGGTGCTTCGAAATTGGATTTAGTTTTTCCCGCGTGGTTTAATTCATTTTTCAGGTTTCCTTGCTGCATACTCTTTTGTTTTCTGTTCACGAGATTTTTCCCGGGAATTTTTCACAGCGGTAATTTTTTTCAAAGTTTCCAGCATGAAATGATTACGAAAAAAGCATAAATGGAAGAAGATTACTCAAGGATTGTTAAAATGAGTGTTGGAGGATTATATTTAGTTAGGTACTTCATAGATTAAATTTATAGCCTCGATGAATGAATAGAACGCAGTGCTGTGTGCGGATTTCAGGTGAATTGTTGAGTTCGACAAGGCGATGTTCTATCCTACATGATGTTAAACGTGGCCGTAGATTCGACGAGCGGTGGGCGAAATGCGAGGCACGATTTGCAACAGATCAGTCAACTTATCTGCTATGCCGACGACATTGATATAGTCGGCCGGCAGATCATTTGCGGCAGCGGTGGAGGAGATCTATACTGCAAACTGAAACGCGAAGCAGGAAGGATGGGGTCAATGGTTAATACGTCCAAGACGAAGTATATTCCGGCCTGTGGATCCGAGACCGACCGAACCCGCCTGTCCAGTAATAACAAGGTCACAATCGACGGCGACGAGCTGGAGATTGTCGAAGACATTGTCTATCTTGGCTCACTGGTGACCGCAGACAATGGCACCAGTCGTGAGATCCGGCGACGAATGATCAGCGGAAGTCGTTCCTATTTACTATGGACTCCACATGCAACTGCGGTCGAGAAAATTTAGCTCTCGCATGAAGTGTAACCTGTACATGACGCTCATTAGACCGGTTATTCTCTACAGACACGAGACATGGATATTGCACGAGCAGGACCTGCGTACACTCGGAGTATTCGAGCGACGAGTGTTAAGAACCATCTTTGGCGGCGTGCAGGAAAACGGAGTGTGGATGCGAAGTATAAACCACGAGCTCCCGCGACTTTACGGCGAACCCAGTATCCAGAAGGTTGTGAAGGCTGGCAGGATACGCTGGTGAGGACATGTTGCAAGAATGCCGGACGACTGTCCTGCAAAAAAGGTGTTTGCCACGATTCCGGTAGGAACGAGACGAGCAGGGGGGCAACGAGCGAGGTGGTTAGACTATGTGGAGCGTGACCTAGCACATGTGGGATGTCCGAGAAATTGAAGAACGGTTGCCATGGACCGAATGAATTTAAGAAATTATGTTCATCAAGTTATGCCGTGAGGTGGAATACTATGTAAATAAAATAAATTATAATCTCGTCCTCGAAATAAATATAAAATCATATTTATATTTAAGATAGTGGAAGTCTTTCACAATGGGTCTAAATTGCTTCTAATCACTAAATCAGAATTTCGTGAATTTCGTGAACTTGGAAGTTAAATATATGGTGATTATGGAAAAAAAGATAGAGCCATTTTGAATCCAATTGAGATTCTGATTCTTTATTTCTAATGTGAGTTCTGTATCCGAAATATAAAGGAAAAAATTGGATCCGAGATTTTAATCTGATTATAAACTTGAAATCTCATCTTTAAAATTGAATTATTGTCTAATTTAATTTGCACATGGCTAAATGAAGAGAAACATTAATTTCAAATCTGAACTCGAAAATCCTATTACTGTAATCCGGGGATTTCGAAAAAGCATTTGACCGACTTAACCACGAAAACATCTGGGCTGCTCTTAGACGACGAGGGGTCCCAGAGAAACTAGTCCATCTCATCGAAGCACAGTACGAGGCATTTTCGTGCAAGGTCTTGCACGACGGTGTCTTGTCCGAACCAATCCCGGTAACTGCTGGATTGAGACAGGGATGTATTTTGTCACCGCTGCTTTTTCTCATCGTAATGGATGAGATCTTGACTGGATCGATTGACTGTAGACCAAACCGAGGATTGCCGTGGAATCCTTCAGCAATTGAGCAACTGAACGACCTTGACCTGGCAGACGATATTGTTTTGCTCGCCCAAACACAACAAGACATGCAGAGCAAACTCGACGACCTCACCGAAAGCTCCAAGGCAGCAAGTCTCAAAATCAATGTCGGAAAGACCAAGTCGATATAAATCAACACAGAAAATTGTTCCAATTTTGTGGTAGCTGGACAACAGGTTGAGACAGTGGAGTGCTTCCAGTATCTTGGTAGCCAGATTACGCCTGATGGTGGTACCAAGAAGGACATCGAAATCCGGATCAGAAAGGCCCGATTTGCGTTTGCGAGTCTCCGAAACATCTGGCGCTCACGCCAGATCTCTCTACGAACTAAGATCCGAATCTTCAACTCAAACGTCAAATCCGTATTGCTGTATGGGTGTGAAACTTGGTGCACATATGCGGTGACGACGCGAAAACTGCAATCAAATACCACATCGAATATGTGTACAAAAACTAGATACACGCGTGCAGGCATCTGTTTTCTATAGAATGGAGTAATTTTTATGTTAAAATTTTCATCTGTTTCCGAGAAAACGATTTTATTGTAAGTGTTGTCTAAAATGCCGAACCTCAAACCGTGCGGGCTAAATGCGCCTATTTATGTTTTGAACAAAATTTCTGTTTTTTGGGAAATATTTCCGTATAATTTCATTGAAACTGCTAGAAAGTAATAATTTCCGTACGACAAAGTTGAAATTTTATAAAAATCTATGTATATTATAATTTTATGGAAGAAAACAAAAGTTACGGTTGCCATACTATGGAGGCAGTTCATCCATGAGAAAAACTTTATCAAATCTGTTTTTAGATCTTCAATTCTCTCTAAAGATGTTATTCAGAGCTTAGATTTGAAGGTTCAATGATAAAAATCATTTATTTATTCTATTTAACCTGTTATTTCAGGATGGAGGCATTTTACAAACATGATGGGGGCATACAAAAACACTCTATTATTTTACTATATAATCATTATTAAACCTCCACAAAAGCTTAAATATGTTTAATTTCTTAAGTTCATTTGAGTAAGAAACAAAAACCATCCTAGTTTTTGTTTTAAGCTTCTTTACGTATAATTTTTAAAAGTCGAAATATTACATCAAAATTTATCAAATCCTTGTATGATTTTTTAAATTTTTTTGAGTTTGTGAATTCATAAAATTCTTTCCTGCCTTATGTTCTAAGCATATCACCCTCAAAATGCAGTGGTCAGGTAAGCTGTCTAGTCAGCCATTTCATCAAACAGCCGTAGGGTCATTTAACCCGATAGGCCCATTTAGGAAACCTTTCCCCTAATGTGGTATGTCCCTTTCATTAGACGAACTATTCCTAGTGTTGAACAGTCCATTTTCATTAGATGTTCATTTTTAAATCGGCCTTGTTACACCACAAGTACTGGTACAGAAAAAAAAACGATTTTTTGGCTATAATGAAAAGTTCCAGTTTACCAAATATGACTAGGTGATTTGCCAATCGTTGCCCCCTTACTCATTGTTGCACAGAATGACTTAAATTACCAATATTGCAGCTGATTTTCATTTTTTTCCCAAAAATAAAACAGAATCATGTTAATAGGAATGTTTACTGATGAAATCAGGCTTTTGCGATATTTTCTGCTGTAAAATATGCATCTAACGACAGTTTTAATTTTTCTTGTTTTTTTTGCGCGATTTTTGTGCTGATTGTTAAACAAAACCTTAAGATTCCATCTACGGCAGGCAAATAAGGTTTTACGTCAGAACAAATAATTTTTCGTATCGGTTTTCTTTATGAAACGTTTGTTGGACAATTTGATGATTTTGAAAAAAAAATGACGATCCATACATAACCAAAAAAAATATCCGATCTCCTGCCCTATTGTTGTACATAAGTCCGCTGCAAAATTTCTATTGAAATTTCAAATTTATGAATTTGTAAACCTCCAAAAACTTTTTATGATTGTTTATACTGTCACAAATAGCAATAAAATATTTGGAAAATTCAGGACTCAATAAATTATCCCTGAATAAGCGCAACGTGTTTTGATTCTTACGGGAAATGACAATTTTCAGTCAAAAATCACCACAGATGTATTAAAAGATTAAAAAACTTATTTTTTTTTAATTTTTGAAATATTTTTTGGTACTTTCAATACATTTAATGTGAACAAAAACCAATCCTAACTTGTACCCTATAAATAATATTCGATGTCATAAAAAATGTTCAAAATAAAAATTTCGATGGTTTTGATTGTTAATTTGAAAGGTGGTTAACCGTAAGATGAAAATGAAAAAATCGCAATTAACTACTGTGCATAGCCAATGAGTTTGATGATTTATATAACCTTTCCAAATGAAATTTCATGAAATTATCGAAAGCTCCAGCAAGCCTGTAGTTTAACAATACTTTTTAATGGGTTTTGATTTTTTAATTTGAAATGGTTATAATTTTTTTTTCGTGAAAAACTTTTCTTCTTCTCATGTTGGCAAAAATGAAGCATAAGAATTGGTAAAATCAATATGTAATCAAAGAAAAACTGCATTTCAAGCTTATTTGAATTTCCTGGATGATTTCATATGCAAAAATTTCTTCTTCCTTACAAATTTCCGAAAATTGGATATTTCCATTTAACTATTAATTTTTGTAATTTAAATGCTCTAATTAACAGTTTTCCACTCAGAATTTCATATTTTATGCACTCAATGTTGATTTTCAATAATTCAACCTTTATTCAATGACACTTCATATTCTAAAAATATATTTTATCTTTCTTCAAATATTTAAATTGAAGTTTTGAGATTATTAAACTTGTTGAAAAACATATATTTGTATTGAAAAATCGGGCTATTTTACATTATCTGAAAAATGTCATAGTCACTCAAACTGCTTTGGCTTTGAGGGATTCTTTTAATTAATCAGATTTATTTTTAAATCCTTTATCCCTGCTATTCACTCACATTTAATGCAAAAAATCTAAAGATTGTTTTTGAAAACTCTGTTTCTCAAATTTCGAGACCACAAATCTTGAAGAACTGTATTCCATGTCAACAGCGAACCCCTTGCTTTTGATAATAATCTTGTCAAAACATTGTAAAGTATAAAAACTCTGACCCTTAATCCCAAAAAACTCGAAGTCCAAGGTTGGAAGATCCGAAATATTTCTTATCAAGAGCAATTTTCTCAGAAATTCAAATCTTCCGTCAAGCTAGACCCGAGACATTTGAGTAAAGCTTTATTTGGCTCTTTTTATTCAGAAAATAAACAGTCATAACTTCGTGAATTTTAGTTTGATCAAAACAGTTTTTCTGCTGGAAAATTGTTGAGAAAGATTTCAATGTGAAATAAATGTTTCTTCAAGATGTATGAAAATCTACAGAGGTTACATTCAGTACAAATAATCCCACTTTCATGAAAAAGATATTCAAAATAAATTAACTTTTTGAAAAGATTTATTCAATAAATCAGACGAATGATCTGAAACTCTGGGTGTGGTTGAGTCCATTTTTAAGCTCTAAATTTTAATTCATGATGTAAAAATCGATCGCCTTCCAAGTGAGCCTTAAAGCAATTATTTTGTAAAATCACATTTTCTTACATAGGAGTAAAGGGGGGCAAAACAGATAGCGCCCTTTTATCCTTTTACCTGTAAATAGGCACTTTAAAAAAAAGTTTTAAATATCTTTCAGTTCCTTCTATGGAATTTCAATGACACAAAATTTCATGTTGGTAGAACATATAAAAAAAGTTCAATACTGGGCAAATAAGGTCAAATAACACTTCATTCATATGAATCCGGTTAAATTCAGCGGCATATTTGAGTTTCTGAGGAATTTCACGTGAGAAATGCTATTCCAGATTCTCAAAATGGTAGCTCCCTTTTTTTTTAGATTTTGAATCCGATTATCTCATTGTGCATGGGACGGTTTATATGGAAGACCCCTTTAAAAGGGGCCGTCTGCAAATTGGATTTCATTTGAACCTGGAAGTTCTCATAACAAACTTCCGTAACAAATATCACCCTCTTTGATCACATGGTGACTGAGCTTTAAGAAGATTTTTTAAATGTGCAACCATTGGAAAAAAAAATCGGACATCATTAGGCACAACATAAAATTTGCCTGTGCAACTATTGGGCACCGACAAGCCGGTTCAAATGATTTGTTAAATTTTTACGGCACTTTTTTGATCACTTGAACTTGAATCCTGTATGAAAGCAATCGACAAAAAAAATCGAGTGCAGCATAAAAACCAAAATCATGTGCTTAGCTGTGCAACGATTGGCAAATCATCCTTCTGTGACTTAATGCTAAAGACCATGGCCGTAGGAAAGGGGGGGGGGGTTTGGGGGTTAAGCCCCCCCCCCCACGAGGATCCAAAAAGGCAAGCGAGGTATTCTACTCTACACTCAAAATTTTAAATTCAGAACCAAATTATGATAATAGAGTAAGGAGGAGTAACAATCTAGACTAAAAACTTATGCCAAAACCTCAAAAACCTATCTCAAGTCCAAAATTCTGCTACACTTTTTCAAAACTTTCTCACTTGTTCATCGAAATTCAGGTCTGAATATTAAATTTTGAATTAAATTAAACCCATTTTGGAGGTTCTGATTCCATAACTCCCAAAACCAAAATTGTATTTCTTTTCTCGTATTTCCGATTCTGAATCCAGTTCGGGATTCTTGATATTTAGTACGAATAATCATAAGAAATTAGAATTTAAAAGCTTCTTCGAAATCTTGATTCAGATTTGGTGAATTTCATATCAAATTTGAATCATGTTTTTCGAGATCATCGAGATCGAGTTCTCAAACCTTATACTTATACAAAATTCTAATATTCTAATATTAGCTTCGAAATGGCAATCCAAAATTGAAAAGTCAGATTCAGATCTTTGTAAATTCATATTTTAATTCAAATTCACAATACAGATTAATAAAAAATAATTTGAACAGTGAATTAAGATTAAATCTGAACTACAGAATTTAATTAATAAATTCATGAATGAGGGCTCTAAAGCTTGGCTCATAACATTCTGATCTGGAATAAGATTCGGGAATCGTAATCTTTGTACATTTCAGAAATCATAGTCTTTGTTCATTTCAGAAATCGTTTGAAAATTTGGCTACAGATTCAAAGCGTAATTTTTGAATTAAGATTCAGAATACAGATTCAAAATTCAAAAAAAGATCAGGATTGTTAAGGAATTCAAGAGATTTTAACACATTGCGAACCAAATATAAGATATCTCGTTTTCTAGCTTGCCAACAGTGTGCCATACTTCGAAGCATTTATAACTCGAATGGACTGAATTTAAGTGTTTAACTTTATTCAACAAAATTGAACACAATATTTGCGGTAACTTAAAAAAGCTAAATTTGTAAAATTTTGTCCAGAAGTTTCTGAGATATAGAATGCCGAATTTCGGTGTTTCTCGCCATATATTTTTTCGGTCTTTTATGTGTTAAGATTTCTTGTCAATTCAATTACCAGATTTCAATTTTTTAAACAAAATTAGTTTGTGAACACAATTCAGCTGAAAATCACAAATAATGAGTAGAATTCGAGTCTTCTTCATCTACAAAAATCTGCACAAAATTCTACATTTCCTCAATGTATTGTTTAACAAGCTAAAAATAAAAGATATTTCGAATTTGGTCCGCAATGTGTTGATTTTGCAATTTTTTTTAAAAGCCAAATTTTATATTAAAACCATTCATTTGGTTTAAGTTTGCATCAAGGTTGCCGAAATAAATTCTGTGTTTTTGAGAAAAAAAAATTCTGACTTTCTGTGATTTTACCCAAAAATTCTGTGATGGTTTTCTGTGATGCTATTTTCTTTAATTTCATTGGAAGTTCATGATATTTAAATGAGGTCTTTTCAACATTTTAGTTAGGAAAAATCAATTAACATTACCAACTTTATCATACTTTTCAAATTTAAAGGAAGAAATCTTATCTTGGCCGATATAAAAGGCCAAAAAAAATTATAATTTTTGAAATCCATTCAAAATGCAAAAATTCTGTGAAATCTGTGAATATTTCAAAATTCTGTGTTCTGTGACACAGATTCTGTGACGAAAATTTGCTCAAAATTCTGTGAAATTACAGATTTTTCTGTGATTTCGGCAAGCTTGGTTTGCATCGAGAATAGTATTATATTTTTAATATTTTTTAAATTGACGTTTTTTTTTTATTAAAGGTTTGAATTGATTGAATTTGCAAAATAGTTTGAAAGATAAGGCTGGTTTGATTTGAGTCAAGAATAATTTTTTTTTTAAGAAATGGAAGACTTGCCTAGAAAAGGCTTATTTTATGCCCAAATCAACTAAGTTTGATCTACCAAACTCTTAAAAAAATTCAAAAATTTTAACCATCGATGACAACGAATTAAGCTTTTGGGTTAAGGACCAATTTTCTAAAGTTACGATTTATTTACGAAAAAATTTAATGTTTAAGTACTTAAAAGTGGATATTCTTACCAAGCCTCAAACCCGAGCTCACCGCTTGAATATCGAGCAACATACTTGCTGCTCTATGAGCAACGATTTTTCTTGATGATGATTTTCTTCAAAACGACTCTTCGGTTCTTAAAATCTACTCCATTGCCACTTTCAAGTTGTTAAACAGTTCTTCCGGAACTAAATCTGTTTTTCCTAGGAAATTCCGGCTTGCAGTCTATTTCAGAGAAAAAACGATTTTTGTTTCATGTATCCAACGTTTCAATCCGTTTTGTAATAATATACGAATTAATTCGGAAAATTAAAAAAAAAGATAAATAGACAGCTTTACAAGATCAGCTGAGTCGACAACAACAAGAAAACGACACTTTACCTAATTACCTAAATCATCTTACAACAAATATTTTGTAATCGGCCATAAATTACGTTAAAATACAATTTTTTTAGTTCTGAAGAATATCCAAAACGGTTTGAAACGTTGAATACATAAAACAAAAATCGTTTTTGCTCTAAAATAGACTACAAACCAGTATTTCCTAGGAAAAACACAAAATCTGTCGATCCTCAAACATAAAAAGGAACTAAATGTGTACTTCACATTGTCGTTTCCTAAGTGACGATATGTTTGTTTATGCAAATACGGGTTAAAGTTTGAAACAAGTAGAATTACGCCTTTAAATCTATCTCAAAGTTTCTATATTGCAAAGTTGCTATTGACAGCTCGTTGGAACTAATTTAAAACTTTCAAGTTTACAAAAGAGCACAACAGAGATTTTTTACGAACTATTGAGCTGTACAAAAGTACTGCAACCCTTTGATAGCTACTTGATGTTGAAAAAATGAGAAGTACGTAACAAGTAGATTGTTTTTCTTCATACCAACCTCAAAGTTCCCAAACAGTAGAAATAGAAACCAAAACAGTACTTCAAAGCTTTTTTTGAGTTTTGGCTGAACTTGATAAAGAATGACGTTCCATGGACCTCGAAACAGCATATTGAACAGCAAAAAAAGTTCCATAGAACTTTTGTGCAGCTCTTTGTGAACTTATGCGTTCTTTACTTAATCGATATCCGAACTTTTGGTTGCTTGGGCATACACCCAATCTACGCGCAGTGGTCATATCACCTCTTGTCTTACAACTCCGATTCTCAATCTCCACGTGGTCGGCGTACAACAACGTCCTGGTGGGGTTCGGAAACCATAACAACAACGTCACGATCCTCCTGTGAGATAGTGAGGCCATCGGGGTAGCTCAGGTCGGCCAGGAGGAGGAATTCGAACCAACAAATGAAAAGGTTCAGCGTGCATCAGCTGACCAACGAAAACGGCCTCAGACTTATAGATTTCGCACCGACAAAAATCACAGATCGACCACGTTTCGATAGACAGCCGACAATTCTCGGACATCATCGACGTCAGATCCTGTCGAAGCGCCAACATCGAGTCGGACCACTATCATGTGATGGTGAAGAGGCGCCCGAAACTCTTCGTAGTGAACAACATACGAAACCGACGCCCGCCTCGGTTAAATAGTGCACGACTGAAAATACTTGAGGTCGCGGCAGACTACGCGCAATCGCTCGAAGCAGCGCTGCCGGCAGAGGGCGAGCTTGACGAAGCCCCTCTCGAGGACTGTTGGGATACCATCAAAGCAGCCATCGACAGCGTTGCGGAAAACGTCATCGAGCATGTGGAACGGGCCCGACGAAACGACATTTTCCAAGAGAAAAAGCGAGAGAGAAGCTGAAGCTGAAGCAGCTGCATCGTTTTCAAAGACACGAAAATTATAAGAGAAATGTGTCGGGATAAAGACGGAGGTCTCCTAACGGACAATCGTGAGTTGATCAAATGGTGGAAGCAGCACTTCAATGAACACCTTAACCGGTCATATACAGGGGACCAAGACAATGGGAGATGCTACATCGCCGGCTTAGCCAACGACGAGGTGGAACCACTTCCAACGATGAGTGGAGTTAAGGAAGCCAGCTGAATAGCAACAAGTCAGCTGGGAAGGATGGCATCGCAGCTGACCTCACCAAAATGGGCCCGGACAAGTTGGCCGATTGCCTACACCGGTTGATGCTCCGGATGTACCAAATCCTACTCCGCCGCCTAGCGCCACAATCAAACACGTTCGTGAGGAGTCATCAGACCGGCTTCATGGAGTGACGGTCTACGACGGACCAGATCTTCACACTACGGAAAGCCCTTCAAAAATGCCAACACCAAATCCCTACACACTATCTATTCATCGACTTCAAAGCCGCATACGACACGATCGACCGTGACTTCGAGAAGACTTAGCCCTCGTACGAAGTGTAACCTGTTCATGATGCTCATCACTGCGTACACTCGGAGTATTCGAGTGACGAGTGTAAAGAACCATCTTTGCCAGCGTTTACGAGAACGGAGTGTGGAGGCGAAGGATGAACCACGAGCTCGCACGACTCTACGGCGAACCCAGTATCCAGAAGGCGGGAAGGCTTACCGGATACGCTAGGGAGGACATGTTGCGAGAATGCCGGACGACTTTTCGGCAAATCAAATGCCCGAGAAATTGGAGAACGGTTGCCTTGGACCGAGTTAATTTCAGGAATTATGTTCATCAAGTTATGTATGTCGTGAGACGGAATACTTTGTAAAATAAAATAATTATGAAGCAATCCTAGTAAATCTGAGCTTGAAAAAAGAAAATTGTACGTTCTTTGGAATGGAATTTTTGTTATTAAATCTTTGTTCTGCCTCAACATGAATATATTTCCCCTTTGAAACGATTGATTAGCCTCTGTGATTGTTCCGGTACGACATGAGATCCTCCTTCAGGAACTTTTAATTATTCCGTTCCGACTTGTTCTTTCACGATTTCAGACTTGCATTAGGTAGTAAGATATGAGCCATGAAATTAACCGCACATTCGCTCGCCAGCTTCCATTGAATGTTTTTCTTCTCGCTGCCGATTGCAGCAGTCGAAATGCAGATCCGCAGCCTGTCACTGATGGGGAAGTCTAGAGAAACTAGGACAATGGACAGAATCGACCCGAAGACAGCCCAACTTTTCGGCAAGTTCCCAACCAAAGCTAGCACGGGACACCCAATCGATATAGAGAGCGAAAAAAACTTTAAACGGAAAACTGGGCCGTCCGTTCGGTTATTATTTATCGTCCAATAAATTATAAATAAACAATAATAAGTACATTCTTACAGGCGCACATTGGCAAGACAAGAAAAATCCTGGAAGGAAGAACAAAAGGCTTTTTGACGGACCCCTCTCATTCAGGAATCTTACCATACCACAGTAAATAAATTACAGCAATCGATGGCCCCGGAAAAATGTGTTCCAGGCCACGCCAGGCAACAGCGATTCCTTTTAGCTTGGGTGATGTGAATGAGAACTGGACCGATTTTCGACCGATAGTCTGAGACTAATTGGAGGGTTTGCCGAAAAGCCATAATATTGGTTGATATCATGTTTTCCTTTTTTTTCTCTTTTCGGCATCTTTTTGTTTCTTGGCGAATATTCTAGGCAAAACGTGTGTGGGGATTAAATTAGCGAAGGACAACAATCGACAGGCTGACGAGTCGAGAGTTGCCCGGAATTATGAAAGGTTCAACGTGAATGTTGTAATTTGCTCACGTGAACCGAACTATGACGTGACTGAAATGCTGAAATATGAAGTTTGTATGTAATCCGTTAAACCAGGAAAGGAAATCTTGATTTGGGAAAAAAGTTTGACAAAAACTATTATCCTATGAAATTTTTCCTATGAAATTTCAGAATTCCGAAGGGTGACATTCAAATCCACTTAGGCGACTTCAACGCAAAGATTGGCTCCGATAATCAGGACTTTGAGCGCATCATGGGGCGCCATGGCCTAGGACAGATGAGCGAAAACGGAGAACTGTTTGTAGAATTTTGTGGCAACAACAACATGGTGATCGGTGGATCGCTCTTCCCCCATCGACCAGCACATAAGGTCACTTGGGTATCCCGAGATGGCCGAACAGAAAATCAAATTGACCACATCTGCATCAGTCGAAAATGGAGAAGGAGCCTTCTTGATGTCCGCAACAAACGAAGCGCAGACATTGCATCCGACCATCACCTCGTCCTTGGCGAGATACGACTGAGGGTTGCGCGTGTCCAACGGCGCGAGGAGAAAGTCGGGTGTCGATACGACGTCCGCCGGTTGGAGAATCCAGAGGTGAAAAGGGCATACATTGAACAGCTAGAATCCCGAGCCTTGGAGTTGCCGACAGACGGAACAGTCGAAGAACAGTGGTGTGGAATCAAGAATGCCTTTATCACGACGAGCCATGGTACTCTCGGTAAAGTTCGTGGAAGAAGAAGTGAATGGATGTCGGATGAAACCTGGATGATGATCGATGATCGGAGAAAGGCGAAAGTCGGAATTGAGCAGGCATGTACCGGGTCAGCCAAAGCAGCCGCCCGCTTACGATATGCGGAGCTGGAAAAGGCAGTTAAACGAGCTTGTAGACGAGACAAGAGAGCCTGGACAAACTCCCTAGCCGAAGAGGGAGAAAGAGCCGCCGCCATTGGAGATATCCGATTATTATATGATATTTCTCGCCGCCTCAGTGGTGCAAGGACTAATGCAAGAATGCCGCTGAAAGACCGAGCAGGTCAGCTGCTGACAGATCGAACAGATCAGCTCAAGCGTTGGACTGAGCATTTTGAACAACTTTTCCGAGTTACAAATAGCAATGGCCAACAGAACCCGCAGCTCGAGGCGCCCACAGTAAGTCGCATAAATGGCGTCAACTCGGAAGCGCCCTCGCTGGCTGAAATAGAAGCGGCAATCAAAAGCATGAAATCCAACAAAGCGCCTGGAATCGATTGCATTCCTGCTGAAATGCTCAAAGCCGACCCTGCCTTGTCAGCACAAATGTTGCACCGTCTTTTCGCTGACATTTGGGATACTGCAACATTCCCGGCCGACTGGATGCAGGGTATCCTCGTAAAGGTCCCAAAGAAAGGAGACCTGACAGAGTGCGGTAACTGGCGAGGCATAACGTTGATCTGTACAACCCTCAAAGTACTCTGCAAAGTGATCCTGAACAGGATCCAGGAGAAAATCGACGCTACACTCCGACGGCAACAAGCTGGATTCCGATCCGGACGATCATGTGTGGACCACATCACAACGCTACGAATAATACTGGAACAAATCAACGAATTCCAGGACTCTCTTCTGCTGGTGTTCGTTGATTTCGAAAAAGCATTTGACCGACTGAACCACGAAAACATCTGGGCTGCTCTTAGACGACGAGGGGTCCCAGAGAAACTAGTCCATCTCATCGAAGCGCAGTACGAGGCATTTTCGTGCAAGGTCTTGCACGACGGTGTCTTGTCCGAACCAATCCCGGTAACTGCTGGAGTGAGACAAGGATGTATTTTGTCACCGCTGCTTTTTCTCATCGTAATGGATGAGATCTTGACTGGATCGATTGACTGTAGACTAAACCGAGGATTGCCGTGGAATCCTTCAACCATGGAGCAACTGAACGACCTTGACCTGGCAGACGATATTGTTTTGCTCGCCCAAACACAACAAGACATGCAGAGCAAACTCGACGACCTCACCGAAAGCTCCAAGGCAGCAGGTCTCAAAATCAATGTCGGAAAGACCAAGTCGATGGAAATCAATACAGAAAATCGTTCCAATTTCGTGGTAGCTGGACAACAGGTTGAGACAGTGGAGTGCTTCCAGTATCTTGGTAGCCAGATTACGCCTGATGGTGGTACCAAGAAGGACATCGAAACCCGGATCAGAAAAGCCCGATTTGCGTTTGCGAGTCTCCGAAACATCTGGCGGTCACGCCAGATCTCTCTACGAACTAAGATCCGAATCTTCAACTCAAACGTCAAATCCGTATTGCTGTACGGGTGTGAAACTTGGTGCACATATGCGGTGATGACGCGAAAACTGCAAGTTTTTGTGAATCGCTGCCTGCGGAACATCATCCGCGCTTGGTGGCCTGGCAACTGGATCTCAAACGTTGAACTTCATCGCCGGTGTCATCAAAAGGCGCTAGAAATCGAGATTCGGGAACGTAAGTGGAGATGGATTGGGCACACGCTGCGAAGAGATGAAAACGAGATTTGCAGAGAGGCGCTTGACTGGAATCCAGATGGGCATCGAAGAAGAGGCAGGCCCAAAAGCTCGTGGCGGCGAAGTCTAGCCGCTGAAATCCGCACAGTTGACGAGAACCTTGGCTGGCAGCAAGTGAAGACGCTGGCTCCGGATCGCCAGCAGTGGAGATCTTTTATCTCAGCCCTATGCGCCGGTCAATCGGCGCTGGACCCTTAGGTAGGTAGGTATGAAATTTTTCTGAAATTTTCATCTTATTGAATGATGCTTTCCAAAATCATGTATTTCAAAGTTTTATATCTCATACATTATTATTTTACATTTTCATCTATTCAAATAAATTCTTTGTGAATAAAAAGCAAATGTTTAAAAAAAGATACTCTCATAGCAGAACGTAGTTTCGATCTACGGACCTCTGGGTTATGGGCCCAGCACGCTTCCACTGCGCCACTCTGCTCTCGTTGAAGGACCGACAAAAATCAAGGACCAAAATTTTCCTTCCCTACCCGGCCAAAATAAGCACTCACAACAGCAGCACGGAGAATTTTCTACCCTCCTAATCCGCTATCATCATTCCAGTCTCTGCTTCTGCTAGCTACACAACAGCACAGGCAAGCAAGCAAGTATTTCTAAAAATAGACCATGCGAAACAGACGGCAACAACAACAGCAGCACCAACAACGTTCTGTTTGGCTGACGAAATAGCGTCGGTAAAAAGGATGGTTGTAAAGCACAGCAAAACGCAAACCTGGCAAACGCACACGTTCCATGCCGAGGAAACGTGCTCACATTTAGTGAAGCCTCGTGGTCGGGCGACGACGGAAGGAAACTTTTGCGAGGAAATCGATAGATGTTTTGGTTGACAGCGGAGCAAAAATTTCACTTGCGTTCAATGTATAAAAATTGGATACATTTTTGGATCTACTCTAAACAACCGTTCTGATAAGACATTAATACGAATGATAAAAGTGTCCTAAATATTTTATATTAATAAATAAACATTCGTTTTGCTTTTTTTTTTTTATTTAGAATGCCCCGAATTTGAAAAGTACCTACATATGTTTCGAGATTGCAAACTTCTTTAGAACAGTTTGTATAATTTTTTTTTTGAAAAAAAAAATCGAAGAGGGAAAAAAACGAGAAAACAGTATGTATAATGAAAATATGACAAGGAATAATGCTCTGACGGGATCGCACCGGAGGTCTTCAGTTTTTTCCAAAGAATTCAAATTTTGTTAATTTTTAGCAAACACCTGATTTTTTGCAAATATTTCAATTTTTATTTTTGGAGATATTTGAAATAAAGTTTTTTTTTCGTGAAAATTATACAAATATTTTTCAAATGCACATTAGGTATTTATGGAGAAAGTATGGAGAACATGTAGAGGAAAGGTTTCCTAAATGGGCCTATCGGGTTAAATGCGCCTACGGCTGTTTGACGAAATGGCTGACTAGACAGCATATCTAACCAATGCATTTTGAAGGTGATACGCTTAGAACATATGGCAAGAAAGAATTTTATGAATTTACAAACTCAAAAAAATTTAAAAAATCATACAAGGTTTTGATACATTTTGATGTAATATTTCGACTTTTTAAAATTATACGTAAAGAAGCTCAAAACAAAAACTAGGATAGTTTTTGTTTCTTATTCGAATGAACTTAAGAAATAAAACATATTTCAGCTTTTGTGGAGGTTTAATAATGATTATATAGTGGAATAATAGAGTGTTTTTGTGTGCCTTCATCATGTTTGTAAAATGCCTCCATCCTAAAATAACAGGTTAAATAGAATAAATAAATGATTTTTATTATTGAACCTTCAAATCAAAGCTCTGATTAACATCTTAAGAGAGATTTGAAGATCTAAAAACAGATTTGATCAAGTTTTTCTCATGGATGAACTGCCTTCATAGTATGGCAACCCTAACTTTTGTTTTAATCCATAAAATTATAATACACATAGATTTTTATAAAACATTAGCTTCGTCGTACGGAAATTATTACTTTCTATCAGTTTCAAATCAATGATATGGAAATATTGCTCAAAAAACAGGAATTTTGTTCAAAACATAAATAAGCGCATTTAGACCGCACGGGTTGAGTTTCGGCATTTAAAACAACACTTATCATAAAATTGATTTCTCGGAAACGGATGAAAATTTTAACATAAAAATTAATCCAATAGTATATAGTTTTTGTACACATATTCGATGTGATATTTGATTATATCAGTGTTCTGCTTAATAAGCGCATATAGCCCGCTCCTCCCCTACTTTCGCAGAATCCCTTAGACGCGGTGGACCTACAACGAACAAGGAAATCAAGGATTCTACAAACGGCATCCTTTGGCATAAGTACGGGATGTGGCAAAGAAACTAAGTGTACATCATCGACTAACGTTATGCTTGCCAAAGAGAGAATTGGACTTCAGACCCATCGGAAGCAGAAGCAGCCCAAAAGGAGTAATCCGCTGTTTCGAAGCTGCGCTGCTGCCATCTGGAGTAGTACGATGTTGCGTGAGCTTGAGATAGACATTGATTACATGTTCAAAATACCTTTTTCTAAAGCTAGTGTTCTTCGTCTATAATACTTTTCATTTTAATATATCCCTCTATTTCCTGTTCTTTTCAAAAGGTGATAAAGTGATTTAGACCTAAGCAAACTGAGGCCGTGCGAACAGGGGAGGTTTTAGGGGTTTAAAATGGAATTTTTTTTCCAATTATAATTTTCAACGTTGTAACGGAAAATTACTTTTTTTTTTTTTATGCGGCAGCTTGTGAGAAATCACAGAGCCTTTTTGAGGCTAAAACTTCTCACCGCGGGGGAAAGCTAGGTACATGAATTGGGAAGGAGTTGGACGAGACCGTAATACACCAGAGGGACTAAGCACTGGCACTCGATTGAACACTGGTTGCTCCCTGATAGGTTAGAAGGTCAGGGAGCTGTATTACGAGCAAAAGGGTTTTACTTTTCATTGCTTTTGTGATGTGAAGTGCTGTGTTGTGTAATGTAACAGACAAATAATAGCCACTGTGGGCTGAGGTTTGTTGTTACAACGTGTTATACTGTGTGGTGTAATGTAACAGACAAACAATAGCCACTGTGGGCTGGGGGCTGGGGGCGTTGTAACGGAAAATTACTTGATCTTAAAAAGTGTCAAATAAGTGTTATAACAAACAAATAAGAAATTTTCATCGCCTCCGGCGGAGTTTATATCACCCTAGGCTTGAGCACGACGTGTTTCTAGAAGATGTTTAAAAGAAAAAAAAACAGTAACTCTAATTTTTTCAGAAATTGAAAATTAAGCCTTTTCTAAGTTATTTCCAGGCAAATATAACATATTTGGTCGGTGAGTCTCCATACGATTCGTTTTTTTGAAGATTTATAGTCTATATCTATAAATTTTCAATCTGAAAAATTATTCCAGTGTAATGGAGTAGCAATTCTTTTCTTAAAAAATATATTTTTCATTATTATTCAAGTCTTGTCATTCTGGAACATAAAAACAAATTCAACGCCTAGAAAGATTATAGTAAAATTTTATTAAAAAACTTATTTTATATAAAAATTTAATCTATTATTTGGAATATCCTCGTTATAATTGGTGTCCAAATGTAACTTTAATTTATATTCATGTGTGTAGATCTTGGAAAAATAATTCTGGTTTAATGATTCAAAGATACATGATAGTGTAAAGTGTCACTTATAAAGACAAAAAAATACACGAATAACAATAGTCCAACATCCTCTGATTGGTTTCCAAACAAATATTATAAAAAATCCTTTTTTTTCAAACATATTCTTTTAATTAATTCCACAATATTTGTATGCTTAGATGCATATGAAAAGGCAATTAAAAAAAAATGATACCACTTGTTAATGGTTTTTTTTTTAATTTCTTTTATCTTAGATTAAATTTAAGGGGAGAGTAGGGTCTAGTCTAACACTTTCAAAAAATCGATTTTTATTTTTTTTATTTTCTTATTGTAAAACATTTCAAGAATGTTGTGTCAAATTTTCAAGTCAATCGAAGCAAAATTGTAGAAGTTATAGGCCTTTATCTCCTCTTATCGAATACTGAAAGAATTCTAGAGCAGAAACTTCAAACGCGTTTTTCTCGAAAGCACATTTTTAAAGTCCGTGGACATCGTCATTTGAAAACTACTTCACCGATTGTTTTCAAATTTGGAACATATTTTAGACATATAAAATACCAAACCCCAACGATTTTCTTTTTTTGTTTTTTACTTTGGGGAGATTTTACAGATAAAAAATGGCGGATTTTTTCGTGAAAAATCGTAGTTTTTACTTCAAACAGCCACAAAAATTTCATAAATTTTTTTTTTAAATGAAATAAAATCGTTGGGGTCCAGAAAAATATCCATTAAAAATATTTTGCTCTGATTTTTTGACTTCAGATGATTCTGTGCTGAGATACAGTTTCCACCGCAAAACCTGTTTTCTAAAAGGCATCCTCGAAAGTGCTCCGTCACCGGCTCATTTTTCAATATTTTTCTACGAAAAAATTACTAAATGTTCTTTTAACAATGCTTTGTATAATGCAAAAAAAATGAATACATTTGTTCGAACTATAGCTCTAAAAAACAATTTTTGAAAATGGTGTTTTTTTTGTGCCCGTTAGACCCTACTCCCCCTTAAACAAATTTCAGCAGACCAGTTTTCAATAGAATTTAAAATATAAAATTTAGTTAAAAGTAAAAGTAATTGCATTGAAATCCGCATATCTTCGGTTTCATAACATCAATTTCAAATTACTTTTTCTCATATTGAAAGTGAATAAAATTTCTATCAATCATCTGAACTTCATTTTTGCGTAAGAAATCAAATACTGTTGATATTTTTGAATAATTGAATTAGAGATGAAAAACTGTTATTTTCAGGAGAAGTTTCAATGTCATGGATGGTTTTGGACCAGATCTTTGCATCTTAAATTTATTTATTTTTATGGAATTCTATGCTTAATTCAAACTTATGATTTCTAGAGATTTTTACATCAACTGGTAAAAATAGTAGAAATAATGATTTTACTGTTACATTAATGCTTCATTAATGTTCAAATTAATAATAAAGAAGATCTGAAGTGTTCAGTAAAATAACTAATATAAGTAAGGGAAGAACAAAACATTATGAATCTTACGCGTTTTAGGCTAGTTTGCTATCGATCAATTGCAATTCACTGTTGCTTTGCCAACAATACTGTTGATTTTTGTAAATTTAAGATCGATAAAAAGATAGAAATGAATTTTTATTTTTGAATAATTTCAAATTTATCACAGTTGTAGACTAGATTCATTCATTTAAACAAAATTCCTAAAAACAAAGAATTCAAGAGATTATAATAATAATATAGTGGGTTGAAAACTGTATAAGCTAGGACTATTTAACCTTTTAAGTAAAGCTTGCTCTTTGAATAAAATTGAAGAATCACAGTGTATAGGAGGGTTACTAAAATTTGACTTTAAAATTGAAATAAAACGTTTTTTAAAACACTTCAGGCTTATAATAATTATTTTATCAAGAGAAAGTATCATGTAAAATTTAAGCAAGATCAAACTGCTGTAGTGACTTGCATAGAGTCTTAAGTGCGAATGGAATTTATAGACATTTGACTCAGGTGAAGCTTAGCTTAGCTTAGCTTGATTAACTACTCACATCCACCTTAAACCGTAAAACCCGAAATGCATGGTTGAAGAAAATGTATGCATGACTTGTTCAAAAATCTAATTATGATAACAATCATTTCGAGCTCCACGATCGCTGGCGTGGCTCAGTAGAACAAGTTCCACATCGCCAATGGTTGCTACTCCGTGATTGACCGAGGCCATCAATTTTATTCAGAGGTCAAATGAATGGTGCTTGGGATTAGCAGCTCATTCACACTGCTCAAAACTGATGCTCTCTCTTTTAACGTCAATAACGGCGCCGGCCACGTCCTAGTAGTCAATAGATAGATTGGAAGAAAGAGAAAAGGATGAAAGATCTATTTTGTGCTTTAGGACCGAGGTTACCTCTGCATCCTAGCAAAACAATTTCAGTTCGAAGAAGGGTTGAAGGAATTGATTGGGAGACACTTTTGACTAGTGTTACGGTGAACAATAAGTTTTGTTTTCCTGACTCATACAATTTCTATAGAATGCTTTCAGTTCATTAGCAGGCATGAGTATGTTAGATTAAATGGTGATAAAAAAAAAGTTAACGACTATCACCAAGTATAAACATTAATTTTTAAAAATAATTAATTTATATAGTCGCTTAATCCAATGGCATATCAAGTTGACGTTTAACCGATTTTTTTATTTGAGAGCTCTCTATGAAAATCCTAACTTGAATTGCAACAAGTTAAGCGACGATAAATGAACATGAAAATTCGATAATTTTTTGATTGATGATTTAAACACAAATATCATAGCAAAATTTACGATTAAAATATCAGTATACGAAAAAAAATTCTCGGCAAATGTCTTAATTTTTAATCATAGATATTCTTAATCGGAATTATCAAAACTATGACCCATCTTGACCTAAAATAACTCCGGGCCATTTAAGATCTATCTTTAGTCAAATTTTCTGTTGTTTTATTTCTGTTTAGTTCTGTATAAATTAGCGGAAGCTTAGATGAAAAAACATCAATTTACGTGTTATGCAATGGATTGGAAAAAAATAAATGAAACGACACTTAGCTTTGAATCGGGGTCCAAGAATTGTGAAATCCAAACATCCAAGCTTCCAACATCGTTATTGTTTGTAGTCTTTAGTCCAGAGGTTCAACATGCCTGATTTAGTGCTTTGATAACAGATTAGGGGCTACTGGGAATGGGATCCATTGACCTCAAGCCGATCCGGAGATTTGGGCTGCTCTGCTATGACACCGTAAATCTGGGTACAAAATCACCTCGGCCAAACCACAACAAATCCGACTTCATTCCACGTTGCAATGATCAACTCCACCGGAACTTAGAGGATTTTTAGTATTCGGGGACAGTTCAAAAATTTTTAGAAAGAGCAAAAATTTTTCACGTCTTGCCAACCTGTTGGTTACTTCGATCTCATCTTTATTTACCAAAACCTAAATTCATTTGAAAATGTATGAAGTGCTGTCTATCGCATTGAAATTTTATTTCGAATGATTATCTGAAAGACCCAATCCAGATTCGTAATTCGTACAATTGGTTTTAAATTATTTCATTATTTCATCATTATTATTTCATAGAAACACAAAATAGACAATATATACAAACAAAAATCTACTTATCTTGAAATCCGGATCAGAAAAGCGTAGTATAATCCAAAAGCTCGTGGAAACTCTCGCATTGGGCCCTCGGGCGTAGTACCAGTCATTTTAATTCGATTATTTTGGAGAAAAGAAACACTTTCTGAAGACTTCCCCGACGAAACGCCATCCTAGTGTCACAGATCATATCAACACACTCCACCGGATTCACAAACCAACCATTTTAAAACCACTCTTCACACTTGAACATTAAAATTAAAATTTTCGCGGACGGAGCGAAAAAAACGCGTGCGATGTCAAAGAATCATCGCCTACCCAGTCTTACAGACATTTGACTCAGGTGAAGTATAAAACTGAATTTTCGAAACGTTTCTACTCCAGATTGCATCACGATAACCGTATTCACAAAAGGTTATAGCGGTTCCTAGTATTCACTGATTTTACTAATTATTGAGCTTTTTTTTTTATAAAATACCCTCCAGCGTTTCCACAATCAGAAAATCCAAAGATAATGGATTCAAACGAATTCAAAATACTCCAGATAATTCCTATAATTTCAGATATTTTTACCCTTTCAGACTGCTGACAGGAATTGCCTGCCGGTATTTAAATTTTAGGATTAGAAGATATTTTTTAAGCAATTTTCTTTGTTTCAATAGCTTTGTAACTAGAAAAACGCAGTTTACACTTTTTGTTCTTTCCAGGACTGAAAAAATATTCAGAGCTTGAATTTCTAAACTTAAAAACCTTCGATTGAAAATTTATTAAGGTTTCATTAATTTTCATTATATTAAATCATATTTTTCAATCGATCATGTTTTTAATTAATCTTCAGAAAGTTCGGAAAATGATTCAAAGTATCAAATTAAGATTTTATTAGTTTCAAATTGATCTTTTCGAAATCTGTACTTTGTCAGTATGATTAAACATCTTGTATTGTAAATATACAAAGTTATAATTTAGAGCTTTAAAAATTATCCTTTTTAGCGTTTATTTTAATTACTGGAAGAATTTTATGAAGAAAAAGGTTTCATCTTTGACTTTGATCACCTGCACACTTGAAATAAAATTAAATATTTTTCTTTTTTTATCAAATAAAAATCAGTTATCAACTATCGAATATATTTTCCTAAGTTCAAGATGAATATTTTTCCTAATGAAGAATTCAAATTATAAATCGTGATTTTTTTTTCAAATTCAAGAAAGTGCAGCAGAATTTTGTAACAATCCTTCAATTGAAAATCTATATATATAAAAATGAATTTCTGTCTGTCTGTCTGTCTGTCTGTCTGTCTGTCTTTCTGTCTGTTCCCTATAGACTCAGAAACTACTGAACCGATTTACGTGAAACTTGGCAGGTGGGGGTACTGGAAGGCGGGGAAGGTTCCTATTATAGTCTGGGACCCCTCCCCCTAACATGAAGGGGGGGAGGGGCCTCCCAAACAAAAGACAATTTTTTGCATAACTCGAGAACCAATCAAGCAAATGGTATCAAATTTGGCATGGGGTAGTATTTGGGAACGGAGAATATTTCAATGAATATAAGGTACCCCTCCCTCCTCTCAGTAGGGTGATAGAAAGGGGGGGAGGGGAGCTACCTTACAATTTTTCATATAACTCGAAAACTATTCAAGATATTGGAACCAAATTTGGAAGGTATTTTGATACGAAAAATATTTCAATGATTATTTTAGACCCCTCCCTTTTTGCAGTTGAAAGGGGGAGGGGTCTCTTTAATTTTTTTACATAACTCAAAAACTTATAAAGCAAATGGAACCAAATTTGTCATGGGAAGGTATTTGGATACGAAAGATATTTCTAAGATTATTTGAAACTCCTCCCTCTTTCCAGTAGGGAGATATAAAGGGGGGAGGGGCTCTCCTTTTAATTTTTACATAACTCAAATACTAATCAAGCAAATGGAACCAAATTTGGCATGGGCGGATATTTGGGAACGTGACATGTTCTAATGATTGTTTGAGACCCCTTCCTTTTTCCTGCGGGGAGAAAAGAAAGAAGGAGAGGGGTTTCAGACAATTTTTACTGCATAACTCAAGAACTACAACAGAAAATGGAATCAAATTAGACATGGAACGATATTTGGGTACGAGAAATTCTTCTATGAATATTTGGTATCCCTCACTCCATCAAAAAGGTGGATGAAAAGGGCGAGGAGAGGTCTCCCTTACAATTTTCAGTATAGCTGGATAGCTGATCGAGCAAATAGATCCGTATTTGGCATGTGAGGGTATTTGCCCCCTTTTTTCAGCGGAAAAATATAAAAGGGGAAAGGTGGGCTTCCATACAATTTTTTTTTGCATAACTCGAAAATTAATCGAGCAAATGAAACCAAATTTAGTATTTAATACGAAAAATACTTTTATGAATATTACGTTCTTACCCCTCCATTCAATGGGGAGAACGAAAGGGGGGATGTTAGTTCCTTTCAAGTTTATGCATAACTCAAGAATTTACTACGCAAATAAAACCAAATTTGGCATGGGATGGTAGAGCCCAATTTAATTTTGTTAGCATAAGTTCTCTATTTATGCTAACGAAGCCAACAAATTGAAACAAATTTGGCATGAAAAGGTATTTGGTTACGGGATATGTTACTACGATTGTTATAGACTCTCACGCTCCACAGTGTAGAGAAAGGAAGAAAGGAGTGGGCGCCATACAAATTTTTATGAAAAGCTTAAAAATTTATCAACCAATGGAATAATATTGATATGAGAAGATTTACGAAAAAAATGGATATGATTATTAAAGACGGCGGACCTATTTTCACCAGGGCGTGATGGGAAGGACAGGGGGCTCTCTAACCAGTTTTAAAGCATACATAAATCCAGAACATATCACGCTAAAGGGATTATATTTCATAAGGTAGGTCGTTTGCGTACGAATAATTTGTGACCCTTCTTTTACAGGGCGTGTTCCGCTCTGACAAAGAAAGGGGAAATGTGGGGAATTTATATCAATTCAATAATCAAAGAACTTATTAAGCTTGAAGAAACAGATAAAATTTATCAGATCTTTAACACAAATTTATAGATCGAGAATCAGAAAATTAGTTTAAGTCATCTTTGTATAGCAAATAGGAACTCCAGCTGCAGCTCTTATTTTCTAGCGGTTGATTTTGAATAACGTTATAATTTGATTTATGAAATGAATTTGCGGCTTTATCGGTGAGGGTTAAAGAGTTGAAATGAAAGACGGATAGAAGATCAGAAGAAAATTCTAAGGTGGTGAAAAGAGCGAAGAGGCCAGGATTTCTGACCGTTGACCGTATGCGACAACTCAATCCAGTTGGAACATCCGCACAAAACGAAAATAAGAAATCTACCTAGCCATCGATGGAACGATATCGCACAATAGAAGACTTAACAGAGCAACCACATGCTAAATTTTTTGTCCGTTCGGCACATGTGCACACTCACATGGCGGTCGAACCATCCATAATTAACTGTATCGAAAAATGTAGTGCCTTCTCTATTGGGTACTACTTCTTCAATACAGTTAATTGGTGTGGGACAAAGAATTTAGTATGTGGTCAAGCTTCTATTTCAAATGCTCTTCGCTCTTTTCACCACCTTAGAATTTTCTTCTGATCTTCTATCCGTCTTTCATTTCAACTCTTTAACCCTCACCGATAAAGCCGCAAATTCATTTCATAAAACAAATTCACGGTGATTTCTCCTCTTAAAAGTTATAATTTGATTTAAAATAATGCCAACAAAACAATAAAAATTTGAATAATTGCTGAAAATATAATTTATTTTGAAAGGTGTAGCAAAGCACACCGGGTCAGCTAGTGAAATATAAATTAAGATGAATGATGAATATCAATCATTATCATTTTTCTAATAATTTGTAATCATCAATTTTAACCTGATCTGGCAGTTATTTAAGAATTCAGATTTTCTTAAAATCTTGTGTTAAATTTTTATTCGCATCCTTTTTCTGGTAATTCGGAAATATTGATTTTAAATTTGAAAACTAAACTGCTTATTGGCTTTTCAGGGCGATGCCTTTCGATGAATTTCAAATCAAGCAAAAAAATTTCTTTTAGCGTTTCGGCCTACTACTTTCAGCCATCCTCAGGAAACTATATTAGAATACAAACACTTAATGAAAATTTGTGTAAGCAGTAGAGTGCCCCAAATGACCCGCCATTCGAAAAAGTGGTGTGCTGCAGGCTTAAATTAATCCTAGGCCTAGTGCTAGATCTCATGCCAAATTTGGGCCAGATCAGATCACCAAAAGGGGTCGCTCAACTAGCCTGAAGTTTGTATGGGATTTTGAGACATTTTGTTCGGGAGAAACTTGAAAAACCAGTTATTCATCAATAACTTTTATTCGAAGACTGCAATTCGATTTGCATTAAAATAAAAAAGTTATAAGGCTTCAAAAATTAGCTTACTTTTTTAAGGGTGGTACTAATCACGGTTAATGCTGCATCAAAATGTTCGACCGCGCCGACTCATTAACAATGATGAATACCACGCTTAAAAAAGTTTGCCCATTTTTGTAGCCTAATAACTTTTTTATCTTAATTCGAATCGATTTTAAGTCTTAGGGTGAAATATTTGATCTGATCTGCCCCAATTTGGCATGAGATCTTGCACTAGGCCAAGGATCAATTTTAGCCTGCAGCACATAACATTTCACAGGTTTTGAATTTCCCATACAAATTTCGGGCAGTCTAGTAAGCAGTTACCTGGTTGACCCTCATCCGTCCCTGATTTTTTTTACCCGTTACAGTCCCTGGAGTGTTTATTTGACAACCTTGACTAAAACCTATATATCTCTCTTGTTCCGAACCGATTTTTCCAAAATTTATAATGTTGAAAAACCACGTAATGTTACTACTTACGTTATTCAGTCAAAAAAAATCGAAAAAACATGCTTCGGAAAAATGACTGTTGATCAGCTACGGAGTGTTCAAAATAAATTATTTAATCTCCAAGAAAGTTGTAGTTCGAAGCTATATGTTTTATTTTTTTAAAATAATTCTTTATATGAAAGGGCTCATACCTTCAAGTTTTTTCGGAGCCAAATTCGTTTTTATTTTTACAATTATTTGCTTAGCTTAAATAAAATAAAATAAAAATAAGAAACACAGAATTTTGGACGGATTTTGTAGCTGTTTTCCAAACCTTTTGTCAATGTGCAGTTTCTCAGATTTTCTAAGACTTAACCTTCCAAAGCCGTTCGCAAAATTTCCGTACAAATCTATTTTAGCTAAATTTGGCCTGTAGTTTACGTACGTTCTCCTGGCCGCAAATATTGACCGATTTCGATAAATTTTAATTCATTGTATAGATAATTTATTCTAGTTTCTCAATATTGAAAAAATAAGTCGAAATATTTTACAACATCACCAGTAGCTGATTCCGAATGAAAAAAGTCCCGAAAAAGAGCTCTTTTTAGAATGCTTATAACTTGTGCCAGATTCCAAATATTGCGCTGATTTTATAATATTTGGAATTGTCAAGAATAAATCTATCCATAGATGTATAAGTTTTTGATGGTCCAAAGGAAGTTTTGGCCGCTATCCCGGAACTTCCGGTAGAAAAAATTCTTACTTCAAAAAAGTCACCCAATTTTGGCTTTGCATTGCTGTATCTCGCTTACCAATGGAGCGATTCTCTGAATTCAAATTTTAGTTTTTTTTCGTTAACTTTATTATTATTTTCGTAGAACATAGTTGGTTCCTCAAAAATCTCAGTTGTTCAGTATATTGTAATGAAAATCACATCTTTTTTGTCATTTTTTAAACTCCCCCTCACGTCGGAGGGTTAACGGGATTTTGTTAGCATGATTTCTCTAAAATTTGAACTCAAATTGGTCACTTTTTATATACCTAGAGATTCATTAGAATCTCCTCTTTCGATGGACATACTTTTTGTGTGGTGTTTTGAAAATTTGTAGCAACGTTTTTCGAATTTACTGAAAGCTGTCAGATTTCAACCAGTTTGGCCCACGTTTTCAGCAGGTTGGTGTACAAATCTCGCACCCCTCACGTAGCTGCGGGAGAAACAAATCCTGTAGCTCTCTTTTTGTCGCTCACCAAATCTACCACCCAACCCAGCAGCTGGAGGAACTGCCGTCTCGTTGCGTGTTTTTTTTTCTTCGGGTTTTGATGGCTAGGGCAAATTTGCCCAACTCGCCAGCCGCGTGGTTTGTTGATTGATTGTGCTCATGCTGATACCTCTTTGCGTAGTGTTTTGATTTTAAAATAGAGAAAGATTATTTCTCCAAATTGAAATAAACTTCTTGAATCTTTTAAGATATTTTATCATTAGAATTCTTCAGTGATACCTACATTTGTTTTGAATGTTATCATGGTTCTTTTCTTTTATTTCAAGCAGTGTCTACAGCAAGAGAAAAAAAATCTATGATTTAAGTAACAAATATTCTGAAATTTTATTCGGAAACTTTAATCAGAAATAAAAATCTGAAATCTGAATCTGAAATCTGAATCTGAAATCTGAATCTGAAATCTGAATCTGAAATCTGAATCTGAAATCTGAATCTGAAATCTGAATCTGAAATCTGAATCTGAAATCTGAATCTGAAATCTGAATCTGAAATCTGAATATGAAATCTGAATCTGAAATTTGAATCTGAAATCTGAATCTGAAATCTGAATCTGAAATCTGAATCTGAAATCTGAAATCTGAATCTGAAATCTGAATCTGAAATCTGAATCTGAAATCTGAATCTGAAATCTGAATTTGAAATCTGAATCTGAAATCTGAATCTGAAATCTGAATCTGAAATCTGAATCTGAAATCTGAATCTGAAATCTGAATCTGAAATCTGAATCTGAAATCTGAATCTGAAATCTGAATCTGAAATCTGAATCTGAAATCTGAATCTGAAATCTGAATCTGAAATCTGAATCTGAAATCTGAATCTGAAATCTGAATCTGAAATCTGAATCTGAAATCTGGATCTAAAATCTGAAATCTGAAATCTGCAATCTGAAATCTGAATCTGGAATCATGGACGTAAACTTTAGAAATGTTGCCCATCCATTAAAATATTTATAATATAAAATATGAAAAAAGATTCAAGAAAAACCTACAACAATAAAACATTCATTTCGTTATCAGCATAAGCACAATCAATCAACAAACCACGCGGCGAGACGGCAGTTCCTTCTGCTGCTGGGTTGGGTGGTAGATTTGGTGAGCGACAAAAAGAGAGCTAAAGGATTTGTTTCTCCCGCGGCTACGTGAGGGGTGCGAGATTTGTACACCAAGCTGCTGAAAATGTGGGCCAAACTGGTTGAAATCTGACAGCTTTCAGTAAATTCGAAAAACGTTGCTACAAATTTTCAAAACACCACACAAAAAGTATGTCCATCGAAAGAGGAGATTCTAATGAATCTCTAGGTATATAAAAAGTGACCAATTTGAGTTCAAATTTTAGAGAAATCACGCTAACAAAATCCCGTTAACCCTCCGACGTGAGGGGGAGTTTAAAAAATGACAAAAAAGATGTGATTTTCATTACAATATACTGAACAACTGAGATTTTTGAGGAACTAACTATGTTCTACGAAAATAATAATGAAGTTAACGAAAAAAAACTAAAATTTGAATTCAGAGAATCGCTCCATTGGTAAGCGAGATACAGCAATGCAAAGCCAAAATTGGGTGACTTTTTTGAAGTAAGAATTTTTTCTACCGGAAGTTCCGGGATAGCGGCCAAAACTTCCTTTGGACCATCAAAAACTTATACATCTATGAATAGATTTATTTTTGACAATTCCAAATATTATAAAATCAGCGCAATATTTGGAATCTGGCACAAGTTATAAGCATTCTAAAAAGAGCTCTTTTTCGGGACTTTTTTCATTCGGAATCAGCTACTGGTGATGTTGTAAAATATTTCGACTTATTTTTTCGATATTGAAAAACTAGAATAAATTATCTATACAATGAATTAAAATTTATCGAAATCGGTCAATATTTGCGGCCAGGGGAACCTACGCAAACTCTCGGGTCATATAGACCCGAACAGCCTAATTACGGATTTTTTTGAGGGAGCACTTCCGGTGGTCACAGGAAGTTGCCTGGTACTACAGATTGTGTATTTCGTGATTCCCCAGGGAGGTTTTTTAAATCAAATTTTTGCGATTTTTTCTCGAAGAGTTATGATGATTTGAATGTGCGCTTCGGGTCATATTGACCCGAACGACTTTGGAAGGTTAAAGACTAAAATTTCAAAAGTGATGATCCTGATCAAAATCCAGTTGGTAATATCGATTCTCACCTTGATCTCAATCCTGGATTTGATTCTGATATCAATCCTGATTCTGACTACGATCTTAATGCTGATCATGATGATGATCATCATGATCTTGTTACTGATTCTGAACCTCACGCAGTGATCTCAGATCTCTGATGCTTATTCTTAAGCTGATTCTCGTCGTGATCATGATTCTTTTCCTCATCCTAACCCTGAATCTGATCCTACACAGTTAATTTTTGCCTAGATTTCCAGCAAAAGAAAATTGTGGAAACGTTCAGCAATCCAAATTTTTGCCGGAAACCAGCTATCAATTTTATAATTGCAGGATTTTTCAGCATTCGGTTGTGTTCTTGTCATTTTTGCTGAAAAATCAGCAATCGGTTTACAAATTGCTCGACTTTCCAGCAATTGACCTAGTTTGCTGGAAAATCAACAATCGAGTTGTCAAATTGGAGTCTGTTTGTGTTCGAACGCCGAAGCAAGGTGAGACTCTATTTCACGAATTTTGATTAGATTAATATTATTATTTTTATTTTCCTCTATATTCTAGCAACCAGATATCAATTTAAGGGTGAATTTTATTGGACTGGTAGATATGTATTCCATGAAAGAACCAATTTTCTGGAAATAAATAAATTCCTTTTTGAAAAGCTATTATTCGAAATATAATTTTAAAGTGAAATATAAATTTGACACCTACTATAAATACAGCCGGTTGGGTTGAAAGAAATAGCTGGTTTCCAGCAATCTGGATTGCTGATTTGCAGGACTTGCTGGAAACCAGCATTAACGTTTGCTGTTTTTCCAGCAATTTAAATTGCTGGAAAGTCAGCGGGACAAAAACCAGCAAAATTTTGCTGGTTTCCAGAATTTTTTTTTGTGTAATCATGTTATGGATCCTGCTACTCTTCGTGGTCTTGTTTCAGATTCTAACCGCGATCCGGATCTACAGAATTGCTTTGGTAAATTTCTATAAAAAATGACAAAATTCGCTTACATTTGTTTACTGTTTAGTGCTACCAAAAATAATTCGATGCCTTGTTGTGTAGCAACATGCAACCAGTTGTTTAAAGGAACATTCGAATTTAATGCTTGGATAAATTGTAACCGAGATGCGGGTTGAAAAAAACCTCTAAGGGTATTTACGTTTCAATGTTGTGTGGTACTTTTTTTTACGACTTTCGGCATCCGAACGAGAAAAAAAAATTCAAAGGTAGATGTTCTGGAACACTCGTCTTATTCTTTTTGATTGACAATAAGCGGCTCAAAGGAGGACAGAATCAATGAACTTAAGAGGTTATTGTCAATTTTTCGCGAAGGCTTCACCCGAATGGATGTTTTCGGACCAGTTATGGGAATTGTATTTTTCAAAAGTTTCTTCTCCCGCACCCAGCATCACCTCAACAGCATAATCTTTCGAAAAGATTCTGTTAAGGAAGTTCATCAAAACACAACGTCTGTTCCCTTTAATGGGTCATAAAAATCAGAGCGCCCATTCAAGAATAGAACATGAAGTGAGTGTCTTCCTCCTTCGAGGTTTGCAACAGTATGGCAAAACATAGATGTGCTTTTATTAAGGGGTTTTTGGCTTTTCGGAGGAATTTTATTGCCCGGATGGCCCTTGAAAAGTTGTACAATTCTTAAACCTCGAGGCCAAGCTGTGCGGTTCGACCGTCATTGTTAGGTGAGAATTAAGTTTGTTTGCTAAATGTACCTTAATGAGGCCTTTATGGCTAAAACTTATTGTGGTTGAAGGATCGAAAAGAAAAATAATCAGGATTGGATTTTATGGGTAAGGAAAACCAGAGGTTTCATCAAAGCTTATGGAAGACACTAACGCAGAAATAAATTGAACATAAATAGGACTCGTTGTGCAGTGTGAGTAATGAAGCAAACGTAAAATGAAATATTTGAAATCGAACTTGTTGTTAGGCCTCCCCGAAAATCAATCTCATTAAAGTCTAACGCTGTCAATGAAGAATTTTTAGTAGAATTGAAAAGACAGAGAAACATTGGGGGTACCCTTAAAAATTGGCGCGATATTAGCTGCCCGGCTAGCTCAGTCGGTAGAGCATGAGACTCTTAATCTCAGGGTCGTGGGTTCGAGCCCCACGTTGGGCGAATATGTTTTTTGCAGCTGTGACAATCGGGCTGTGAGAACGGCAGTAATTGAGGAAATTGAGGAGGACGACACGACTCCACATGTGCTGGAAACTTTTGATTGAGAAAAACAAAAGGGATTCAACTCTTCACAACAATTGAAATTATCAATCACAGTTAATGAAAAAGACTCCTAGTAAGAATGACTCAACTAATGAGTTGAAAAAATAAAGTTTATAAAAAATAGAATAAAATCTCATTTTATCAACAGATAATGATCACATATTAGGTACCGCAGAAATGAATGAATGTTTATTAATAGATAACAAATGAAATAGTTATAGAGACTAATGTATAAGAAGGGGATGTAGCTCAGATGGTAGAGCGCTCGCTTAGCATGTGAGAGGTACGGGGATCGATGCCCCGCATCTCCAAAGATATGTATTTTAGATTATTTTCACAATGATAAATAGAATGATAGATCAACCTCCTCTCATCAGGGTAAAAAAAGACAAGGTAGGCTACTCCCTCGAATACTCATTTGAATGTAAGCAAGTGCTATCTTCGAACAGCGTGCAAAGGGTGCTTTGCGCGCGTAAGATAATTCTGCATACACCGAGGCTATTCACTAGACGGATAGCAATGACGTCATCATTATCGGGAATATATATCAATTTGGGTTATTGTACACCGTGTGATGTCCCGTAATAACCAGACAACTTATCAGTTCTAAAGTTTCACAGAATTTTGAGCAAATTTTCATCACAGAATCTGTGTCACAGAACACAGAACTTCGGAAATATTTACAGATTTCACATATTTTTTAAATTTGGCACATATTTAAAAAAAATTTGTTGTTAACATTAATTTTGGGTTTTCACTTAGTTTTGGAAAATTATGATAAAATTGTTAATTTTAATTGATATTTCGCAATCAAAGACTCAATTTTTCATGACTTTTCAATGAATTAAATGCTATTTTTATCACAGAAAACCATCACAGAATTTTAAAGTCAAACCAAAGTTAGATTTTCTTTTCGAAAAAACACACATTTTATTCGGCAACCTAGGGGTATATTCCGGTATCAAAACCTTGGGCCTTAAATCGATTTGATTTTCTGGCAACAGAAATTTCTTTTTTTTTGCCTTTCTTACAGAAAGGTATAGTTATCGGTCGATTTGGGAGATCATTAATTATGGGTATTAGATATACCTTTATAAGTACCTACCTATCGAATCAGCTCGGCGCAGGGTTGCCAACATTGTTTTTCAAAAATCAGGGAACTGGCAAAATAAAATTCAGGCAAAATCAGGCTACGTTAAAGTAACGGAAATTTCTGTCAAAGTGATGACCTTTTTTTTTTGGTCATCGCTACACATTTTTACTCTAATATGTGTTGTGGGCCTACTTGGTTGAATAATTCTACTGCATCAAGCAATCGAAAGATTCCATTGAAATCCTTTTTTTAAATAAGAATTAACGAGAACCTTTCGATTGCTTTGATTCAGCCACATTTTCACTTTTTCACTTCAGCTATAGGGGAACATGCTCTATTATGCGCCACCTAAGCGAATCGCTTATTTTCTATGTATTCCACATACAAATTGTGCTAAAAATGGGTGGAATCGTTGAATAAAAGTGTTTTCTACAAATGCCTATGGATTTTCGTTACTCAAATTGCTATAGTTTCTTCAAAAACATGATTTTTAAAAACCATATTCAAAGCCACAGAACAAAACTGTGTTGCGAATACGCGCCGCTGTGTATTCAATACGCGCCTAGCAGCCGAACACACCCGAGAGCAGCCGAAGACCGAAAACACACCAATACTTACAGACACTTTGACTGAAAAGAAAATCAAAATGGACTAATAGAAATTTAACAAAAATTGGAAAATAGATTTTTTGGGCTAAATTAACGCTCAAAATATGGTTTTAGACTTTTTGTTCATTTTCAATGAAAATTGGCCTTTTTGAAAAATTAATGCTATTTTCAGCCTACTACGATTGGCGCGTTATAAAGAGCGCATGGGCCGTGATAGAACATACCCATGAAAAGCATACCTTAGCGAGTTCAGTATGATTTTTTTGTATAAAATCATCATTTAGATTCTCCTCTATCGATGTGTCAGAAAATATTGTCTTATTCGTTTTTCTCTGCTTGGTGACACCTTATTAAAAGTGTTTTAAAATTTAGATCGAAATGAAGAAAAACCTAAATTGTGAAATTATCACGACACAGGGGCATTTTAAGGAAAAATTCATACTTGCCATGACCAATCACAGCATTTAAAACAAATTGGTAATATTTTGCAGGCTTAAAATGTTTCAGATTCTTCAAAACAACAGTGGCGCGTATTAGCCACATGGGGCGTTATATGAACTTTTCCCCTAGTACCTACTCCTGTTCTTACAACCCATTTTTCATGACATTCGCAAAAATCACGCAAAATCAGGCATACTTTCAAAAATCAGGGAAATTCAATGGCTTATCAGGTTATCAGGCAGAGCCTCGAAAAATCAGGCAATGCCTGAAAAATCAGGCACATTGGCATCTCTGGCTCGGCGAGTTCTGACGATGTTATCTTAAAATTATTGATTTTTTTCCCTCTTCAATCTCCATTTGGCTTGCTAGCAACATCCAGCAATCACTACTCAAGATAATCGTGAATATGAAGGCAAATTATGCATGACGTCATAGACAGCCTTCAGTCCCACCCAGATTTGCCGTCATCATGGCAGACACGGGGACGCGGACGATCGGCGTTGCCAGATTGCCCGCTCAAGTCCGTAGGTTTGACGAAAATCGAAAAATGTACTGATTTAGGCAAAACTTAACTTGACGACCTTTTTTCTTTTTGGTCGTCAGGTAGAATTTTCGTTTATCCTCAAAATCCCGTTAATTTTTTCGATAATCCGTAGAAAATCCGTAGGAAATGCTGAAAGTCCGTAAATTTTGGGCATCATCCGTAGCTCCGTAAAATGCTTGAAATTCGTAGATCTACGGAGAAATCCGTAGATCTGGCAACGCTGCGGACGATAAGCACGAACGACATGAGAGAATTTTGTTCGTGGAAGCAAATTGGATCCAATCAGACAAATGCTACTCAAACCTCTCGAGCTTTAAGCTCTTGGGGTTTTTTTTTTCGTTCGCATTGAAAAACCTGTGCAATTGTTCCGATGTTGATGTTTTCGGGGTTGGTGTCTAGCAAAGACGATGACGGCTTGAGATTCAATCCGAACTCTCAATGAAAGATAATAACCAAACAGTAGCGCCACCAAGTTAAATTGACTCCATAGTTAAATTCACAAAATTGACAAAATTGACAAAACTGACAAAATGGTCTGAATTGAAAAAATTGACAGGATCGACAAAATTGAAAAAAAAACTGACAAAATGGGCAGAATTGAAAAAAAAATACAAAAATGAAAAAAAATTAAAAAATTTGCAAAAATTGAAAAAAATAAACAAAATTGACAAAATTGACAAAATTGAGAAAAATGACAAAATTGACAAAACTGACAAAATGGCCAGAATTAACAAAATTGACAAAATTCACGAAATTGACAAAATGGACAAAATTGACAAAATAAACGAAATTGACAGAATTGCCCAGGTAGACAACATTAACAAAACTGACAAAATTGACAAAAATGGCAAAATTGACAAAAATGGCAAAAACACAAAATTGATGAAATAGACAAAATTGAAAAAACTGACAAAATTGACAAACTTGAAACAATTGACGAAAGTTCCAAAGTTGACAAAAATTGACAAAACGGACAAGTTTGGCAAAGTTGACAAAATTGACAAAGTTAAAATTGACGAAATTGACAAAATTGACAGAATGGTTAAAATTGTCAAATTTGACAAAATGGACAACATTGCCAAAATTGTAAAATTTGACAAAACTGATAGAATTGTAAAAATTGTCCAATTTGACAAAGTAGACAAAATTGCCAAAATTGTCGAAATTTACGAAATTGAATAATTAACAAAATTGATGAAATTGACAAAATTGAGTTAATTGACAAAATTGAAAAAAAAAATCAAAATTGACAAAATTGAAAAAGTTGAAAAAATTGATAAAATTGACGAAATCGACAAGATTGAAACAATTGACGAAAGTGCCAAAGTTGACAAAAATGATATAACGGACAAGTTTTGTAAAGTTGCCAAAATTGCCAAAGTTGACAAAATTGACAAAATTGACCAAATTGAACAAATCGAACAAATTGACAAAATTGACTAAAGAAACCAAATTGACAAAATTGAAAAATTCAAAAAAATATAAAATTGACCAATTCGACAAAAAGAACAAAATTTTTAAAATTGACAATATTGACAAGTTTTGCAAAATTGACATAATTGCAAAAATTAAAAAATTATTAAAAAATACAAAATTGACAAAATTTGCCAAAATTGAAAAAATTTAAAAAAATGACAAAATTGACAAAATTGTCAGAATTACCAAAACTGACAAAATGGTCAGAATTGACAAAATTAGAATTATGAAATTGACCAAATTCACAAAATTAACAAAATGGAAAAAATTGATAATATTGACGAAGTAGACAAAATTGACCAAATTGATAAAACTGAAAAAAAATATAAAATTGACAAAATTGACAAAATTGACAAAAATTTTAAAATTGGTAAAATTGACAAAATTAACAAAATTGAAAAAAAAATAATAAATTGATGAAATTAACAAAATTGAAAAAAAAAATACAAAATAAACCATATGTATTAACAAAATTGAAAAAAAATCTAAATTGACAAAATTGACAAAACTGACAAATTTGGCAAAATTGACAAAGTTGACAAAATTTTCAAAATTTACAGAGTTAACAAAATTGAAAATTAATGACTAAAATGACAAAATGATTAAAATTGACAAAACTAACAATATAAACAAAATTAACAAAATTGACAAAATTGTCAAAATAGACAAAATTGACAAAATTGAATAAATTGACCAATTTGACAAAAATGACAAAATTGACACGATTGACAAAACATACGAAATCGACGAAATTGACAAAATTGCCAAAATTGACAAAACTCACAAAATTGACAGAATTGACAAAGTTGACAAAATTGTCAAAACTGACCAAATTGAAAAAATTGACAAATTGACAAAATTGACAGAATTAGCCACATTGAGAAAATTGAAAAAAAATCAAGATTGATAATATTGACATGTTTTGCAAAATTGACAAAATTGACAAAATTGACGAAATCGACTGAATTGACAGAATAGTTAGAATTGTCAAATTTCAAAATTGACAAAATTGAAAAAAATGACAAAATTGATAAAATTTACGAAATTGACAAAATTTACAGAATTGTTAAAATTGTCAAATTTCACAAAATTGGCAATTTTGTCAAAATTGTCAAAATTGTCAAAACTGTCAAAATTGTCGAAATTTTCAAAAAAGTAAAAATTTTCAAAATTGTCAAAATTGTCAAAATTGTCAAAATTGTCAAAATTATCAAAATTGCCAAAATTGTCAAAATTGTCAAAATTGTCAAAATTGTCAAAATTGTCAAAATTGTCAAAACTGTCAAAATTGTCAAAATTGTCAAAATTGTCAAAATCGTGAAAATTGTCAAAATTGTCAAAATTGTCAAAATTGTCAAAATTGTCAAAATTGTCAAAATTGTCAAAATTGTCAAAATTTTCAAAATTGTCAAAATTGTCAAAATGTCAAAATGGTCAAAATTGTCAAAATTGTCAAAATTGTCAAAATTGTCAAAATTGTCAAAATTGTCAAAATTTTAAAAATTGTCAAAATTGTCAACATTGTCAAAATTGTCAAAATTGTCAAAATTGTCAAAATTGTCAAAATTGTCAAAATTGTCAAAATTGTCAAAATTGTCAAAATTGTCAAAATTGTCAAAATTGGCAAAATTGTCAAAATTGTCAAAATTGTCAAAATTGTCAAAATTGTCAAAATTGTCAAAATTGTCAAAATTTTCAAAATTTTCAAAATTGTCAAAATTGTCAAAATTGTCAAAATTGTCAAAATTGTCAAAATTGTCAAAATTGTCAAAATTGTCAAAATTGTCAAAATTGTCAAAACTGTCAAAATTGTAAAAATTGTAAAAATTGTAAAAATTGTAAAAATTGTCAAATTTGACAAAATTGGCAAAAATGACAAAAATGACAAAATTGACAAAATTGACAAAATTGACAAAGTTGACTAAATTGACAAAAATGACAAAATTGTCAAAATTGTCGAAATTGTCAAAATTGTCAAAATTGTCAAAATTGTCAAAATTGTCAAAATTGTCAAAATTGTCAAAATTGTCAAAATTGTCAAAATTGTCAAAATTGTCAAAATTGTCAAAATTGTCAAAATTGTCAAAATTGTCAAAATTGTCAAAATTGTCAAAATTGTCAAATTGTGAAAATTGTCAAAATTGTCAAAATTGTCAAAATTGCCAAAATTGTCAAATTTGACAAAATTGACAAAATGGCCAAAAATGACAAAAATGACAAAGTTGACAAAATTGACAAAAATGACAAAATTGTCAAAATTGTCAAGATTGTCAAAATTGTCAAAATTGTCAAAATTGTCAAAATTGTCAAAATTGTCAAAATTGTCAAAATTGCCAAAATTGTCAAAATTGTCAAAATTGTCAAAATTGTCAAAATTGTCAAAATTGTCAAAATTGTCAAAATTGTCAAAATTGTCAAAATTGTCAAAATTGTCAAAATTGTCAAAATTGTCAAAATTGTCAAAATTGTCAAAATTGTCAAAATTGTCAAAATTGTCAAAATTGTCAAAATTGTCAAAATTGTCAAAATTGTCAAAATTGTCAAAACTGTCAAAATTGTCAAAATTGTCAAAATTGTCAAAATTGTCAAAATTGTCAAAATTGTCAAAATTGTCAAAATTGTCAAAATTGTCAAAATTGGCAAAATTGTCAAATTTGTCAAAATTGTCAAAATTGTCAAAATTGTCGAAATTGTCAAAATTGACAAAAATGACGAAATTGACAAAAATGTCAAAATTGACAAAATTGACAAAATTGACAAAATTGACAAAATTGACAAAATTGACAAAATTGACAAAATTGACAAAATTGACAAAATTGACAAAATTGACAAAATTGACAAAATTGACAAAATTGACAAAATTGACAAAATTGACAAAATTGACAAAATTGTCATAATTCACAAAATTGACAAAATTGAGGAAAAAAGACAAAAATTTACAATATTGCCAATATTTACAAAATTATTCAAAAAATAAAACTGACAAAATTGACAAAAATTGCAAAATGACAAAATTGAAAATTTGGCATTTTTTTGACATTTTACTCTAGCAGTTGTAATATGTCCCAATTATTTTTCCAATATGTTCGTTCCTTTACTTGAGAGGTTGAATAATTTTAAACACATTTTTTTTTAAAATTGTTTTCTTAATTTTTTAACTTCTTTCATTTAAAAGTTATCATATGCTGTGACTCCGAAAAAAAATGAGTGGGATTATAATGTCAAAAAACGGGATCATGCAAGGTATTCTAGTATCCAGTCTTTCAAAAATCTCTAATAAGTTGCAAATTTTGTTATTTATATGAAAATTTTGATTATTTCAAAATACTTTTATTCTATAAACAATTTTGAATCTCATTTATTAAATTAATTTAGGATTTAGTGCGTTCGAAATTCTTCAATTATTATTAGAATTTATAAGTCTATCATTTGTTTATAATTTTGTGT
Organism: Uranotaenia lowii; assembly: GCF_029784155.1. NCBI lineage: Eukaryota > Metazoa > Arthropoda > Insecta > Diptera > Culicidae > Uranotaenia > Uranotaenia lowii. Next base: position 115,282,330 of record NC_073692.1, read on the forward strand.
AATATGTATCCAAATATAATTTACAGGCTGTAAGAAAGGCAACAATCCACTGTTAAGTGTATTAAATCTGGTTTTTTACATAAGTAAGCGGCGCCTCGAGTCCGTCAATATTTTGTCAACAAAAAAATGTCCTCTACTGGGCAATGGCTCACGCCAGAAGAAAAACAAAACGTATTGCGTTGGCTACAGCAGTTTCGATTTTCATCGCCAATTCGGAAGCTGAGTCGTGATTTATCGGATGGCGGTAATGCTTTTATTTGCTTTTAAAAGTTCTTATCAGAAAAATAATTTTTAATGTGTCAATTTAAGTTTTGGTGGCGGAAATGTTGCATCAAATTTTCCCGCGGCTGGTGGAGCTGCACAATTATACCAAGGGATTTGCGCCAAGCCGGAAGCTCGACAATTGGGACACCCTTAATCGGAAGGTCTTCAAGAAGCTGGAAATCGAGTTAACTCCGGATGTGCTCCAGGCGATTGTCGGCCAGCAGGATGGTGCCGTTGAAGCCGTTCTGATGGAGATCATGATCAAAGTTCAGCGCATCATGGCGAATCAATGAGTGGAACTTGTTGAGCGAACATTTTAGTGGCTATTTTATATTTTTTATTCAGAATTATATTTTGAGCCTTTCAATCGAAATCAACCGAGAATAATTTAAGAAATTTTATGTCGATGTGCAATATTTTTGCTTTTTGAAAAAGGGCAATTTAGAAATTGGAGGGGGAGAAATTTTTTAAGAAGCTTGTAATTTCCGTTGATCTTTCTGTGCGTATATGATTTGACAAAACATGTTAGTCCAAAATAATTGGACATTGTTTACATGTCAATGGTGATGCACGAAACTTGGCACACCCATTGAAGGCATTTTCCCAAAAAAAAAAACAGAATCTCAGAAACAAGTACATGTGACGTAATTAGCTGATTTCAATGTTATTTTATCCATCCATCCATTCCGCTCACATTTCACATCTGTCAATAACGCGGCAGCACGTTGTTGCACATTTGCAGTTGCAATTTTTCTATTGGCGAAATGTTGTACTTTTTTTCTGTTCCGATTTGTCTGTACCATGTACATGAACATGGGCGGTTTCTAATTAAATTTGACGAAGGCCTTCCCGGCTTGACACGTTGATGAGACTCCTCATCAATGCCGTTTTTGCCGACATTGCAAGCGAAACCAAAATGAATGTCGAAATGTTGTGTTGGGTCAATTTTTCCCATGGTCCCATCCATACCTGTAGGAAGCACATCAATACTCACAAATTTGAGGAGGCAGCATCTGGCGGATTAAAGCTAGAGCTCGCTCGGGATGTTTGTCCTGAAACGTGTTATCTGATACCAACCTGGAAGTAGAAAGAGAATATGCAAACATAAGTGATTTGTAATAACATTCAGTAGGGTATGCAAATCTTGCTCGAAACTGATCCCCAGAACGAGGAAAAACATTAGTCTTGATTGAAGAACCAGTAAAACAGTAACACTTCGGTATTAGGATTGTCCTGGTTGTTTTTCGGTACAACTTCAGTGAAAGCTAAATTTGTCCCATACCAAACCTTAGTTTGCTAATATGGTTGAGTGAGTGCGAAACAGTTGAATGTACTGTCCCGGAAAACCTTTCGCAGGAATGGGTTAATCCTCCAGTGGATTATCGTTCCACTTGTTTTGAGGGTGGATAAGGTGGTTTCAATATTTGTTCAAAATATGAAAATAAGCAGATGATGATTAGGGCAACCGTAGTAATCCGATTTATGTAGGAAAAGCTTTCAAAAGGCCAGCTATGGCCATTGACCGGGATCACGTTGCAAGAAATGTTTTTACTAGGATATCTTCTGACGTATAACTGCTTAAAATAGATTCAAATTGGGAAAGGGGTTTTCTCAATACATTGCAAACAAAATAATCGAAGTACTACCGTTTCTACTTCAAATTTACTTGAGCAATGTACATTTGTAAGCTGAAATGTATGAAAAAAATACGACATTTAACAAATTATTCTTTTGAGGATGATATGAACTCCATTAAAAAGAATTATGTATACAAGTAACGGACTTATTTTGAACCATTGGACTTATTTTGGACCACCTTGTCTAGCTCTATTATACAGCGACTAATCATAAAAAATTAACCGCAATACATTTAGTGCCCGAGCTTCAAAACAGTATTCATGATAGGTTGCTTTATAGAAAAGCTAGACAAGGTGGTCCAAAATAAGTCCCTTTGTCCAAAATAAGTCCGTTGCCTAAATATTTAAATTTTCTTCTAAACTCTGAAGCAAGTTTGAATACCTTCTTAGCTAAAATTTAAGATGAAGATCGGATTTTATTTCCTTTAATGAAATTGTTTGTTTATTCATTTCTAATTAATACAATATTTTTTTAAATGACTACTCGCGTGATTTATATTTGTTATGATCGTTTACTTCAGTTCCCTGAAAACTAAATTAGTTTCCTAAATCTAACAATTTATTTTATACTCTGAGAAAGGATTCTATCCCATTCATCCGGAATGTTTTTTTCCCCAGAAATACAAATAGGTCTAATTATAACCCCAGAATGAACTAATCCCTAGAAAAAAAAATCCTCAAAATATACCATTTACCAAAATTGCCCGAAACTTATAATTTTCTTCTAGTTTAACCACAGATGAACAGATGTAGGGTCAAGTGGGGTAATTATGAACACGGGGTAATTCCGAACAAGTGCCATACGCGCTGCTGTGGGTGATGAATTAAAACAAAAAGTTCCAAAAGTGGTAGTTTAACATCCAATGGATAGCTATAAGCTGTTTCCGATCTGTTTTCAAATCCTCATGATATCATTTCCGACGTTTTAAAAAACCATTACCCCATGAAACGGAAATCGTTTTCGACAATGTTCAATGTTTTGAATATCTGATCATAGGAAATCCAGCTAGAATGTTGTTATCACCTGTTTTACAGCCAGCTTATGATGCTTTGTCTGGATTTAGAAAAAATTTTGAAAAATTTTATTCGCACTAATTCACAGATGAGTGTTCATATTTACCCCATAGTTTTCGTCCTATGGGGTAATTATGAACACATATTCTTATTCATTTCTTTGGCTTCTCGATGGTCAAATGTCTTATTCATCAACTTAGGGGGCCATTCACTAATTACCCAAGCATTTCCAGACCCCTTTTCCCCTCCTCCCCTTGTAAGAAATTTCTTAAAAAACTACACCCCCCCCCTTCTTCTGTAAGATCTTAACACAAATTAAGGATGAAATCTTATTCGGGAAACATAACACTCGGCATTCTATATCACTGTATCCACTGGACCAAATTCAATAAATTTGATATTAAAATTAGGTCCACAATGTGTTAAATGTTAGGTTTTGAATTTTTGAGAAATTGATTTTTTTTCTAAAAATGAGATTTAAAAAAAAAGCTATGCCAGTTCATTTCAGTCTTTGAAAAAAAACTTTTGAACACAATTTTATCAATACTGAAAATAAAATTTCAAAAGTGAAAAAAGTGAATAAAACAGAAATTAAAAAAAGCTTAATCCGTTATCATATTTAAACAAGTCTTAATTTATTTAAAAAAATTAGTGATAAGAACTTGCTTTTTATTGATAGAAAAAAGGCAGTCAAATGTTTTCTTAGATTAGGTGAGTTGTGTGTTATGATAGTTTTACCGGTAATACCAAAACCGAAAACCTGTTTCCCAGGAATAGTTTTCTAATACCGGATACAGGTATTACGTCCTTTCAAAACCAGTTTATTTTGTATTGATAAATAACAAGGTTATAAACTAAACTTGAAGAATGTTAATTTTACTAAAAATAAAATTCACCAAGTGTTTTGGCTGCTTGAGCTTTTATTCATAGCCACGTGAAATTTAACATTATTATGAACTTTAAGTCTCTGTGGTCAACAGTAAAATGTATGAAAAACTTTAATAAATTTAATAGGTGAATAAGTCCACAAAGCAAAGATCAAAAAGATTAATTTTCCTGTATCTATATTTGTACAACGTTTTGAATAGAACATTAGAATTACAGCAAATAATAATTGTTTATGTGATACATCCGGATAACAAAGATCCTAAATCTATTATCTTGCAGTATTATTTTGATACTTTTTTCAATGTTAATTTGTTCGAATATTTTTTTTTTAATTTGGTACAAAATGAATATTTATTTTTGTTGAAGATTTTTTCTTTCAGCTTGGTGAGAAAAACTTCTGCAGTACTTCAATTTTTTTAGAGAATACAGCTACTAATGTGAAATTTCGTAGAGGTGATAAAAAATGTATTAGTGTAAATATTTTTCAAAACAATCGATCATATAGAACTGAGAAGCCTTGCGAAAAATGACTGTTCACTGATCTAAGAAGATTTTAATGAGTTTTTTTGTGAAACAACCATCTTAAAAGATTTTCGAATTTTCTGTATATGTATAGGTTTGAATTTCATGATATCTGAAAAGCCTAGCCCACGACATTTAGGTGAAGACTTGATGTTTGCTGCAAAAACATTTCAAACGGATGTAAAAAATATCGAGTAGCCTGACTCGCCCAAAATTTCACTGGTATGGCGAGGTTCTATCAAATAAAAATGTTCTCCAACGACATAAAGAAACAAAAAAAAACAAACCAACCAAAATGTAGAAGATACAACAAAAAAATTTTATTCCCGAAACAAAAGTTAGAAAAAATCAATAAAAAAGAACACTAAATAGCTTTTTTTCTGTTGCTTTCCATCTTATTTTTGATTACATTAGTTTTTTTTTACAAGTTTTATACATAAATTAAATTGAGTTTTTATAAAACAACCTATTTTCTTGTTACTGTTTATTATTTTCATTAGTTGGTGTTGAATTGAGATTTTCTGACATCATATAAATGATATTGGACAAGTCTCGGGGTAATTATGAACAGGTTTTGGGGTAAATATGAACATAATTTTTAAAGTAAAAAATCACCATACAATGCTTACTATGGGTAAATGTAACGTATAACTACTGTTACTTTTCAAAAATTTTATACCAAGTTCGTAATCCGTGTTCATAATTACCCCCTAGACAGTGGGGTAAATATGAACAGACGGGGTAATTATGAACAGACGTTTCAAGGCCGTGGGTTGCGACCAAAAAATAAAAGTTGCTCTACAGAATGATAAAGAGCACGGGAACATTTATTATTGGCAGTTTTTCAGAATTTATGATAAGAAATGAACATATGGTGGCTATAAGTGTGTCAAATGAAGAAATTTTGTTCATAATTACCCCACCTAGCCCTACAAGCTCAAACGAGAATTCTTCAGAAACTTGTGTTAAATTTCTAGCGCTCTCTTCAAAAGGAACCGTTAAAAATTGACGAAAAACAGTGCCATCTATTGCTGATTTGTAACTCTTCAACGGCACAATAGATTGGACTGTGTCTAGAAAGCTCTTTTGAAAGTAACATTTTTTCGAAAGGGGGCAATCGTATATCTATATATATAAAAATGAATTTCTGTCTGTCTGTCTGTCTGTCTTTCTGTCTGTTCCCTATAGACTCAGAAACTACTGAACCGATTTACGTGAAACTTGGCAGGTGGGGGTATTGGAGGCCGGGGAAGGTTCCTATTATAGTTTGGGACCCCTCCCCCTAACAGGAAGAGGGGGAGTGGCCTACCAAACAAAAGACAATTTTTTGCATAACTCGAGAACCAATCAAGCAAATGGTATCAAATTTGGCATGGAGTGGTATTTGGCTAGTGAAGTAGACAATGTGCAACTCGAGACCCCATACACCCAACCTTCGGGTAGTGGTCATATCACCTCTTGTCTGCAACTCCGATTCTCTACCTCCCCGTGGTGCTAGCTGGGGTGCGAGCAACCTTAGCGGAGATCGGGTACCCAACCCCGGTGGATGCTTCGGTCGCATGCAGAATGAGTTAGGGGGCTTCGTACGCGTCTGTTCTCCATGTTAGGGGCGGCGTACGGAGTGCAACAGCGTCCTGGTGGTGTTCGGGACCCAAAACAGCAACATCACGACGGTCCTCCTGCGAGATAGTGGGGTTAGCTGCGGGCCTTGCGAGCCTGTGACTACTAAAAAACTTAAGCAACGAATAACGAACAACAAATTTCGGATGGAAATCGGCAAAGACCCTCTCGACGAAAAGGGACTAACGATTGGAAACTTGGAACATGGAACTGCCGATCTCTAAATTTTGTGGGCAGTACCCACGTGCTCTCCAACGAATTGAAGAGCCGCAAATTCGACATCGTAGCGCTGCAGGAGGTATGCTGGAAGGGCTCCACGGTACGAACGTACCCAGATGGTCGTGCCATCTACCAGAGCTGCGGCAACACACACGAGCTTGGAACAGCTTTTATAGTGATGGGAAAGATGCAAAAGCGCGTGATCGGGTGGTGGCCGATCAACTCACGAATGTGCCGGTTGAGAATGAAGGGCCGGTTCTTCAACATCAGCATCATCAACGTGCACAGCCCTCACCTCGGAAGTACCGGTGACGACAAAGACGAATTTTACGCGCAGCTGGAGCGTGAATACGACCGTTGCCCAAAACATGATATCAAGATCGTCATCGGGGATTTCAATGCTCAGGTCGGCCAGGAGGAGGAATTCAAACCGACAATTGGAAGGTTCAGTGCGCACCAGCTGACCAACGAAAACGGCCTCAGACTTATCGATTTCGCCGCCTCCAAACGAATGGCCGTACGTAGTACCTTTTTTCAGCACCGCCTCCCACACAAGTACACCTGGAGATCACCGTACCAAACGCAATCACAGATCGACCACGTTTTGATCGACAGCCGGCACTTCTCGGACATCATCGACGTCAGATCTTGTCGGGGCGCCAACATCGAGTCGGACCATTATCTGGTGATGGTGAAGATGCGCCCAAAACTCTCCGTAGTGAACAACACGCGAAACCGGCGCCCGCCTCGGTTAAATATCGCGCGACTGAAGCAACCTGAGGTCGCGGCAGACTACGCGCAATCGGTCGAAGCAGCGCTGCCGGCAGAGGGCGAGCTTGACGAAGCCCCTCTCGAGGACTGTTGGGATACCATCAAAACAGCCATCAACAGTGCTGCGGAGAACGTCATCGGTTATGTGGAGCGATCTCGACGGAACGACTGGTTCGACGAGGAGTGTAGAAGGGTGATGGACGAAGAGAATGCCGCGCGGGCGGCAGTAGTGCAGAGAGGCACCCGTCGAAATGTGGAAAATCACCGACAGCGGAAGAGGCAGCGAGTCCGACTTTTCCAGGAGAAAAAGCGCCGCCTGGAGGAGAAGGAGCTCGAGGAGCTGGAGCAGCTGCATCGTTCCCAAGAAACACGAAAGTTCTATTAGAAACTCAACTCATCCCGCAAAGGCTTCGTGCCGCAAGCCGAAATGTGCCGGGATAAGGACGGGGGTATCCTGACGGACAATCGTGAGGTGATCAAAAGGTGGAAGCAGCACTTCGATGAACACCTGAACGGCGCACATGCAGGAGATCAAGACGGTGGGGGAAGGTACATCGCCGGTCATCAAAATGGGCCCGGACAGGTTGGCCGATTGCCTACACCGGTTGATAATCCGGATCTGGGACATTGAACAGCTACCGGAGGAGTGGAAGGAGGGGGTAATATGCCCCATCTACAAGAAGGGCGACAAATTGGACTGTGAGAACTACCGAGCGATCACTGTCCTCAATGCCGCCTACAAAGTGTTGTCCCGAATCCTACTCCGCCGCCTAACGCCACAAGCAAACAGATTCGTGGGAAGTCATCAGGCCGGCTTCATGGAGGGACGGTCTACGACGGACCAGATATTCACATTACGGCAAATCCTCCAAAAATGCCGTGAACACCAAGTCCCTACGCATCATCTATTCATCGACTTCAAAGCCGCATACGACACGATCGACCGTAACGAGCTATGGAAAATCATGGACGAGAACGGCTTTTCCGGGAAGCTGATCAGACTGATCAAGGCGACGATGGATGGAACGCAGTGCTGTGTGCGGATTTCGGGTGAATTGTCGAGTTCATTCGAATCGCGCAGGGGGCTTCGACAAGGTGATGGTCTATCCTGCATGATGTTCAACGTGGCGCTAGAAGGTGTTATTCGACGAGCGGTGGGCGAAATGCGGGGCACGATTTTCAACAGATCCAGTCAACTTATCTGCTTTGCCGATGACATTGATATAGTCGGCAGATCATCTGCGGCGGTGGAGGAGATCTACCGCAAACTGAAACGCGAAGCAGGAAGGATTGGGTTGATGATTAATACGTCCAAGACGAAGTACATGCTGGCCTGCGGATCCGAGAACGACCGAACCCGCTTGTCCAGTAATAACAAGGTCACGATCGACGGCGACGAGCTGGAGATAGTCGAAGACTTTGTCTATCTCGGCTCACTGGTGACCGCAGACAATGACACCAGCCGTGAGATCCGGAGGCGAATTATCAGCGGAAGTCGTGCCTACTATGGACTCCACAAGCAACTGCGGTCGAGAAGACTTAGCCCTCGCACAAAATGTAACCTGTATATGACGCTTATTAGACCGGTTGTTCTCTACGGGCACGAGACATGGATATTGCTCGAGGAGGACCTGCGTACACTCGGAGTATTCGAGCGACGAGTGTTAAGAACCATCTTTGGCGGCGTACAGGAGAACGGAGTGTGGAGGCGAAGGATGAACCATGAGCTCGCGCGACTCTACGGCGAACCCAGTATCCAGAAGGTGGTTAAGGCTGGCCGGATACGCTGGGCAGGCCATGTTGCGAGAATGCCGGACGACTGTCCTGCAAAACAGGTGTTCGCTACGAATCCGGTAGGAACAAGACGAGCGGGGGCGCAACGTGCGAGGTGGTTAGACCAAGTGGAGCGTGATCTGGCGAACGTGGGGTGCCCGAGAAATTGGAGAACGGTTGCCATGGACCGAGTGAATTTTAGGAATTATGTTCGTCAAGTTATGTCGTAAGACGGAATACTATGTAAATAAAAATAATGGTATTTGGGAATGGAGAATATTTCAATGAGTATAAGGTACCCCTCCCTCCTCTCAGTGGGGTGATAGAAAGGGGGGAGGGGGGCTACATTACAATTTTTCATGTAACTCGAAAACTATTCAAGATATTGGATCCAATTTTGGCATGGGAAGGTATTTTGATACGAAAAATATTTCAATGATTATTTGAAACCCCTCCCTCTTTTCAGTACGGAGATATAAATAGGGGAAGGGCCCTCTTTTTAATTTTTACATAACTCAAATACTTATCAAGCAAATGGAATCAAAATGGGCATGGGCGGATATTTGGGAACGTGACATGTTCTAATGATTGTTTGAGACCCCTTCCTTCTTCCAGCGGGGAGAAAAGAAAGAAGGAGGGAAGTTCCATACAATTTTTATTGCATAACTCAAGAACTAAAACAGCAAATGGAACCCAATTTGGCATGGAACGATAATTATGTACGAGAAATGCTTCTTTAAATATTCTTTATCCCTTAATCCTTCAAAAAGGTGGATGAAAAGGGGGAGGAGAGGTCTCCCTTACAATTTTCAGTATAACTGGAGATCTGATCGAGTAAATTTGAACCATGTTTGGCATGTGAGGGTATTTGGATACGAGAAATTTTTCTATTATAAATTTAAGCTCCAACTTTTTTGTAAGCGGAAAGATATAAAGGGGGAAAGGGGGGCTTCCATACAATTTTTTTGCATAACTCGAGAATTAATTGAGCAAATGAAACTATATTTGGAATCAAAAAGTATTGGAGTACGAAAAATATTTTTAGGAATATTAAGTTTTCACCCCTACATTCAATGGGGAGAACGGAAGGGGGGATGGTACTTCCTTTCATGCATAACCCAATAAATTACAACGCAAATAAAATCAAATTTGGCATGGGATGATATTTTAATACTAGCAATTTTCCTTTCTTGCAGTAGGAGGATAGAATTGGGAATATAGGAAGGGAAGAGGAATGCATTTAACTTTTTTTTTTCAAAATTCGAGAAATGGACAAAACTAAAAATTCATTTTGGTATGATTCTATGATTATCTGACACACCATCCTCCTTTCAGTGAGTAGGTACATAGGAGGAGGGAGGGGAGGGGAGCCCAATACAATTTTGTTAGCATAAGTTCTCAATTTATGCGAACGAAGCCAACAAATGGAAACAAATATGGCATGGAAAGGTACTTGGTTACGAGATATGTTTCTACGATTGTTATAGACTCTTACGCTTCACAGTGTTGAAAGGGGAAGAAAAGAAGGGGCTCCATATAAATTTTGTTGTAAAGCTCAAAAACTTATCAACCAATGGAACTATATATGATATAAGAGGATTTTGGGGAACGAAAAAAATGGGTATGATTATTAAAGAGGAAAATTTGCATCATCATAGTTTTTTTTCTTCACAACAGAGAATGCCGAAATAACAACGGCCTTGAATATGTTTTTACACTTTTTGAGCGGTAATCGGAGTCAGAAGAAGCTAACCTAGCTATGTCCAATCATATTAAAACTTAACAGACGAACAGTTCCACGTAGCTGTCGTAATCTGAGGGTTCTCCGAGCCAAGATGCCGTCTTCTCGCCGCTGCTAGAGTCCTTTTCTGGAGTGATGTTTACACTACAATATCCGAATTAAGAATGACCAGGTTGGCACAAGTGCCGTTGTATTTATAGTTGAAAGATACCGTGCTTCATTGTAATATTTTGTAATCGAAGTAGTCGGGTTTTCTCCATTCTCGCATTATTTTCGCGTATTCGTCGTTGATTAGTACGTGTTGAGAAACATTTGATTTCATTTGAAATTTCGTATATTCTTTTTCCTATTTTCCATTAGCTCCATATCTATCCTACAGTAGCCAGTACCAATTCTGTGCATCGTGCATTTTATGTGTGACTTTTTATTGTAGGGGAGAGGCGGGCTATATGCGCATATTGAGGAAAGCACTCATTTTCTCCCATATTCCAATAGATAGGAGTCTAAAAACTATATACACATGAGCGGACATCTGTTTTATATACGTTAGAGCATTTTTTATGTGTAAAAATCTCTTACAGTTTTTGTGGAAATAATTTTATAATAAAAGAAGCCAAAATAGCCGAATTCCGAAACTAGCGGGCTAAATGCGCATATTTATTTTTTTAGCTATATTTCATTAACACTTGCAATATTTTGATATTCTTTAATTGAAAATGGTAGAAACGGATGTTAAGTATACGTCAAGGCTGAAATTTTGGTGAAATTTTTAACATCATAAGTTATTTTGCATGAAACATATAGGGGCTTATTCTGCGACTCGAGTGACGTGACTCACGAAATTTCACTTCTTCGTCCTGAGACCAGAAAATACTTTAGAAAAGAAATTTGTGTATCGATGAGCTCTGAATACCAATAACAGCTCATCTAAACGAAAATTTCAAGACTAGATTTAAGAGATTTAAGCCAGCAAAACTATATGGAATTTCGTAAGTCACGACACTCGGGTCGCATAATAAGCCCCATAGTTAGGTATGCCATAAGACCATATTTCATGGTAATAATTAGTTCATATCGTATTTTTTTCGGATCAGTATGAAGTTCTTCTTTTTTCGCTGAAGGATCGTGATTCGAGCATAGATGTAATGTTTAAATGATAAAAAGTTAAAAAAAATATAAGACTAATCTATTTTTCTTGATATAGGCATTTAACCTGCCTTGATATGGGCATTCAGAACCTGTCTCTTATTCCAATATCTCATCGTTTACAACTTTGCCAAAAGCTTCAATTTGTTGAATTTCTGATTTCCAGATGAATAAGAAAGAAAAACCATTAAAATTTTTGTTCGCAGAATCTGTACGCACGATAATTAAAGATCAATATATTCTAACAAAACTGACAAAAATCTTGTTTGAATTTTAAATTTTTTCGACCTAATATAAAAATTTAATTTTTTCATGCCATGTGTTAAAAGCGTATTACTCTCAAACAGCACTGATTAGATAAGATGAATCTCCAGCCGTATCGTCAATCGGCTGTATGCGCATATTACCCAATATGCGTATTTAGGAACACTTCCCCCTATAGCATTTAGTACTTCAAGCAAGTTCGAAAGAAATAGCGAACAAGTTTTAGACTTGTTTTTATCATTTTCTTAATCATGTATGTGTGTCAAAACTTCATCAGTAATTTCATCAAAACTTGTCAAGTATTACCTACATAAAAAGAATACTTTAACAATAACCTCTTATAAACGACCTGTTCTAAATTGAGATGTTTGTTTTTATTTTTGTTTACACTGAATTTCTTCTGAATGTTCTCTCCGGTGTCCTTGGAGCCATCTGGTTGCTCAACAAAAAAATCATCTGTTCATCTGTGGTTTAACTTCTATTATTATTATTATTATTTTTTTTATAGAAATTTCTACGTTTAAAGTTGGTAATTTTACTCAAACTTGTCACAATGGGCGATGGAATCGAAAAGGTAATCTTTCTCTCCTTAAGAAAATCCCGTAAGATCTGTTAAAGTTGGGTAAAATTTTAGTTGCATCCCAGTTGCCCTTGAGCAAAACCATCAACTAAATTCGGCATTTGGCCGAAGGTTATTTGAGCGAATATTATTGAACCAAATGGATATTAGGCCGAATGGTTATAAGGCCGAATGGTCGTAAGTCCGAATGGTTTTAAGGCCAAATAGATGCAAGGCCGAATGATCATAAGACCAAATGTATGCTAGGCAGATAAGACATATCAACGCTTGTTTGAATATTCAACCAATTGGTTGTTAGGCTGAATGGTCGTTAGGCCGAATTGTCATCAGGTCAAATGGATATGAGGACGAATGGTCGTTCGGCCGAATGGACGTTTTTGTAATGGATGCTTAGCCGACCATTCGGCCTAACATGTAGACAAGTGTAAAAGATGTCTTGTTCATTACGATCATTCGGCCTTATTCGGCTTAACAACCGTTCGATATATCGTTCATTCGACCTGATGACCATTCGGCCTTACGAACATTCAGCCTATCGTCCATTCGGCCCAACATGCAGACAAGTGTAAAATATGACTTGGCCTAGCAACCATTCATTACGACCATTAAGCCTGATGACCATTCGGCCTAGCATCCTTTCGGCTTTGCGTCCTTTCGGCCTAACAGCCGATAACCGTCAGCCTAGTTACCATTCGGCTTAGTGACCTATTTGGTCTGATAACCCATTCGGCCTAACGTCCATCGGCCGAATGACGTTCGACCGAATGACCTTCAGCCTCACGACTATCGGCCGAATGACCCATTCTTTTTTTAAAATAATGAGAATTGGAAGTAAATCAGCCATAATACATTGGTACTATGATTATTTCGTGAAAAACTGAATATGTTTATTTTTGAATAATTGAATAAAATATTAGGGAATTCGGTGAAAAATTACCCAAATCTGCATTTTTACGATTAGTGGCTTCGATTTACTTCGTTCAATTTCTCGGAAAATATCATAAGATTGGGCCACTTTGTTTGTATAGTGGAAGTCCTTAAAACAGTCATACCTTCAGTATCCGTTAGTACGATGGATCCAATAACATCCATCCGATTCTCCTAAGTAGGAGAATATAGGATAAAACAATCATATCTCCGAATTCCAATGCGTGTTGATTTTCCAATTATTTCCATTCCTTGAGAAAATTTTCCATTATTTCCACTGAGTTTAGTGGATAAGGAGTTAGTTTGGGCTGAGTTTTTTTAAAACTTATTTAGGTGGTTTCAATGTTCATGAAAAAACATTTGCTTATATTAGACATAATTTAAGGTAAGATTTACGTTTTCGACCGGGAAGATGCTTAAACTAATAATTTTCGGCTTTTTACGGAATAATGTGGCCAAAATCCATGCTCGGAAACTATACGACCAGGTCCTGAACAAGCTCTACGGGTGCCTTCTGATGGACGATGAAACCTATGTCAAGGCTGACTTCGGGCAAATCCAAGCTCAAAAATGTCCCTACAAATTTGCACGAAAGTTTATGATTTGGCAGAGCACTTGTAGTTGTGGTAAGAAAACGAAAGATGTCGTTACAAATCAGACAATTACGTCGGAACTATACCAAAAAGAGTGTCTACAAAAACGAATTTTGCCGTTCATTCAATCCCACGACCATCCCGTAATGTTAGGCCAGATTTAATTAGCTGTCATTACAGCGAAATCGTTCAAGAATGGTATGCAGAGAAAGGGGTGCCTTACTGGTTCCGTACTTTTGAAAAATACTGGGCAATTATGAAAACGAGGCTCAAGGCAAAGGGAAAGGTAGTCAAAGACATCAATCAGACATCAGAAGACTTGGTGGATTAAGGCTATGATCATTTAGTATCCGGGCACTTTATTTCGGTGATAGCTACGTTACTAGAGCTCGGATATGCAAAACTTGAGTAGCGTTGTGTTGGTTATGAAAAGGACTATCTTGCCTATTTTTGATAGCTTAATTATGCAGTAAATCCGTTTGCGGCTGGCAAAAACTTTTGCCTGTTTAGTAGACACCGAGTAAATAACTAAAAAAGAGCAGTTCCATGGATCGCAATCTGTGCAATCGGTTTTTACGCAATGTGACAGATATGTTTTGATGGACAAAGAAATTTATGAAATAACCGAATTTAAGAAATCAAATTCTTGGAGATACCTACTCATGAAAAGGTTCCATCCAGATTCCAATTTGTTTTTCCAGGTGAATTTGTGTAAAATATCATGATTTTGCAAAGGTTTTGCTTCTGTGGTAAAAAAATTTATCAATACAAGACTAGAAAAAAGTGTGCAAAGATAAAAAAGAGTTTTTATGAAAAAGTAAGAGTATTTCTTGAAATTTTTGATAATTTTTTTTTTATATTTTTACATTAAATGTCATTTTAACACCTTAATTTCCTCCATAGAAAGTTTTTGATCAAATCAATAGTTTTTAAAATACACACGTTTGTAACTGACCGGATACTAAATGATCATAGCCTTAAGATAGCTGAAACAATGGACGAAGAAGGTGTGCGCCGCCTAATGAGCCGTGTTACTTTTCTTAAAAGTGTGAAGAAAACGCCACATTTGTATAAAACAGTTCTTGAATACAATAATAGATAACTGAAATACAGGCAATTGGTTTTTGTTCCAATTCTATCTGAGGCCAGCTTTATCCACCTGTGCTTTCAGTATTCATTAACAATACCGCGGAATTTATTTCAGATCTTGGAGTTCGTTAAAAGTAAAATAGTAAATATTTTTAACTATTACAGAAACTATCCTTGGTCCCAAAAACCTCTGGTTACCAAATTTCCGATGATTTAGACCATGCGTTTTCAAGTGATATCCGTATAAAGAACATATCCTCCATACCTGTTACCTGTGAATAGAATTGAAGATACCTCAGAAATGTAATTTTCCTCGAATTTTCACAGCAACTAATAACTTTTTAAAATGACACTTATTTGACAGGTACGACGAACTTACTGCCGCAAATATGTATCTTGTATTGTTCTCGGAGCCATTAATCAGCAAAAAAGAGTGCTTCCTTTCCCCAATAGTTGCGCTTTGCCAAACTCATGTTTTCTTAAAGGATTCCAATTTATCTTCGTTGAGTTTCCCCGATGTTCTGTACACCTTTTGGAAAAAGCAAAAAAAAAATAGGTTTTGCAATTTTTACCACCACCCTCAGCGGAACGAAGAGAAAAAACCGGAGGAAAAGCATAATAGTATTACACTAGTGATAAATGATTGAATTCTCAATGACAAATGGCGTCACTTTTTGCGCGGTAAACGATTGGAATGGTAAAATCGCAAAAGGAAACCGAATAGGGCGAAATGTATCGAGCCATTGCTGCACGTGTACCAACCTACTACAGCGGAAAAATGATTTTGCGGATCTTTTGGGGAGGCAGATTTGAATCTTGATTTTTTTTCTCGCAAAAGACTTACCTACTGCCTAGAATAGAAAGATTGAATCCTACATTATTAATGTGAGTAAACAGCTTCTTGTTTTTAGTTAAGATTGCTTTCTAAATATTTTAACTGAAGATTGGAAAATTGAAACATGGATTTTGCAACTCATTTCTGATACTTCTGTTTTATATATTTATTTATATTGAATTTATGGTTCAGATTGGTAACAAAAATTTTTTTAATATTTACATTCTTATATTATTTTTGGTTTAATAAATGGTATAAAAAACCTTTTTGATCCTGAAATTGGGTGATCGAAGGTCAGAAATCGATCACCCACCTTTTCCGAAAGAAAAAAATATATTGAAGCCGATTTCTTTGTTCTGCAGCAGCTTGTCCTAGATGAGAGAAACAAAAAACAAAAAGTTCCGGGTTTTGCGTAGGATCTTGAAAGTAAATGACCGACAGGAGCAAAAAAAGGCACCCATTCAGCTCTGGCTGGCTGGATCAATTTCAAAAGGCAAACGATTGGGCTCGAAGTCGTTCTTTGGAGGCGTAAGAAAATTTGTGACGGTCATCAGAAGAGCGGGCGACCCCCGAGATGAAACTATAGGCACGTGCTGCCGAGAGCTCAAGATGTTTGGATTTTTTCTACTTCGGCTTTGGAGAATTTAGCTGACGCAAAAAGTGGCCGGCATATTTCTTTTTTGGAAGACAAAAACCAGAGAAGATTAAGCAATTATTCTGAGTTATCCCTTTTGAAGCCTATCCTTACTGTGAAATTAATACGGAGAATCGATTCGAAAAACAGCTGTCATCTACATCGAACTATTGCAACAAATTAAAAAAAAAATAAATCGAAAACTGCTTCAAAATTCTGCTATTGAGTAAAAGTTTAGACTTCCTATATGGCACTACGCAAAACTCAATTACTGCCATCGATTTGCATCATTAAATTGACTAATGACTTATGCGTTCATTACTGGTGGTGCCACCCTTCATCGTTTATTTCTTCGTGCGCCTAGCGAGAAAACCATAGAAAATCTAATCTGCCTGGATGGGGTAAATCTCCCTCTTCCTAAGTTTCCATCCTTTTAACATCCGGCGCTAATGACGGGTTTTTGATTCACTTTTCATCAAATCGTAGCATAATTAAGAAATGCATCACCGACAGAAGCAACCAGAATTGATGATTCGCGCTGAGATTCGCTGTTCGTCGTTTGAAAGCTTAGAAACGTTTTAAAATTTCTGATGCGTTTTTCAGGTTTAATACAACGTTTCGATTCCAAAACAATCGACCACATAACACGAAACCACACATCTCCCATCGAAAATGATTGCTGCAGCTCGATTGTTGACTGAAAATCCGATTATGATTAATGATGGATCAATCAGAAACGGCTTCCTTCAAATGGTTCCGAACATGCGACATGTGTTCGGCCTACGCCGAATTTTATGTTTTCTATTCCGTTGTTTTTTTTTCATACATAGTTTTTCCACAACACATGAAGAGAGGGTGAAAATCAAAGGGTCGTTTCCGTGTGGCATCGTTAGCAGGTCCCGGGTACGTAAATATTTTGGATAATTATGGAAATTTCACGCATATTATCATTGTTGCATTGGTGGAAATCGGCGTGATAAATGAACGGATAAAAAATGATTCGCGTTGCTGACGACGACGGCTGTCGATAACCGTTGAAATCAATCAACTGTGAGGGTCGCGAGGATGATTTCAGGTTTTGGGCTGTCAGCATACGTCAGCATATGCTCGAAATATTTGTTAATTCGCTTGAAGGTTCATTGCTGTGTTGAACTTGAACAATATTAAGTAAAAGAATTATTCTAAAAGAAAAATTTTATTTTAAGACTCGACAAAGGTCTCAAGGCTGGTGAATTGTCCTAAGTTTGAGTAATCTCTAAGGCGAAATTTAAAAAAAATTATAATATAGTTTTTCACCAAGGCGTACGACGGACGTTGAAATTAAAACAGAAAACCCGCAATTATCATAAAACCGCATCGAATAGTTATTTTAAAATTTTATTTAGCTAAGTGATTAAAAAGACGTTGTTCTAAGAGTCCGTAATGATGACAGCAGTTTGACATGCGCGTGACATTCGCTATAGCTAAGGGAAGCTGGGTTGCCAGGTGCCCAGATTTGTCTGTAAAACACAGACTTTCGACCCTCCGTCCAGATATTGATCAGATACAGATTTTGACGAGATTTTTGCTCAGAGTGCCCAGATTTTACAGACTTTCAAACAGTTAAGTGACACAATACAGTAAAGTTTTTTTTACACTGATATACGTACCGCGTAAAAAGAAAAACCTTGCAAAAAAAATTCTCGAAAACCCTGTAAAAAAAGACCATTCCAATTCTGCAGCTCTGAAATATGAAACAATAAGACATGTAACTTGACACTTGAGACCTGAAACCTGAGACTTGAGACTTGAGACCTAAGACTTGAGACTTTAGATTTGAGACATGAAACCTGTGATTTGAGACCTGCGAACTGGTCTAAAGTTGCATGTCTTTTGTCTCAGGTCTCTGGTCTCATGTCTCAGGTCCCATGTCACAGGTCCCATGTCTCAGGTCTCTGGTCTCAGGTCTCAGGTCTCAGATCTCAGGTCTTAGGTCTCAGATCTCAGACTCAGGTCTCAAGTCTCAGGTCTCAGGTCTCATGTTTCATGGCTCTTGTCTCATGCCTCAGGTCTCAGGTTTCATGTTTCGTGTCTCAGATCTAAGGTCTCTTATCTCAGGTCTTAAGTCTCATGTCTCAGGTCTCAGGTATCGTGTATCACGTTCTTAGTCTCATAGCTAAGATTTCCCAACTTAAAAATTTCTAAGTGTTTCCCGTTCAAAAGAACTATTTTCGGTCAAGAACCGTGTTAATTCACGGAATCCGTGTTAAAAATCTTGGTGTATTCATGTATCGGATATGACCCGTGTGTGCCAGGTTATACTATAAATCTCGCCTGTATGCATTGGTATATATTTCATTCACCGATCATTCCTTAAAACTTTACTTTTTTTATTAGATCGGCATGGCACGTAGTAGGAAACTTTTTTTTCTAGTTCTGAACTCGAAATAAACCGAATACAAAACCACACCAACACCAGACCAGCATGATGGAATAAAAAACTTGCCTAAAAATATTTTGTTTATAAATGAATTATTTTCCATCAATATGGTTTGTTTTGTAGAACAAAGGTTTTTTATAATCACAAAATACAACTTGTGCGAATTTTACAGAGGAAAACAAATTGAGTTCTAGAGAGTTAAAGTATTAAATCAAATTAACTTTTTGTTACCAATCCAACATTATGTTGCAAAGAGAAACTACCTTTCTGGAACAAAAATACTCGTTTGGTTCCTGTATCCCCTGACATGTTGTATACAAACGGTATGTGGTTTCGAAAGTTCATATTTTTTGTCTGGAAAAATTAATTTTTTAAGTCGTTTAACAATGGCTTGAGATTTGATGAATATATGAAAATAATCTTACGTTAGCTATCACAAATTGCTATTTATCTTTTAAAAATTCAACAGAGAGAACATCAAAGCCGTTTTTTCCGCTTTAAGTTTATTTTTCAATAAACGCATAGACAAATATTGAATCAGTATGATTTTAGGCGAACCTTGTTCAATTGCACACAACAATGCATTAGGAATGTTTTTTTTGTGGTAACTTTCTTACAAGCTCCGTAAATTTTTCGAGTAAATCTCACCTTTCAACTCGTAACAGCATAAAAATGTAGACTGGATGGGAAAGTATCAACTCACTATACGGGCTATTTTTGATCATCTAGATGCTAGGGAAACCTCGATAGGCG
The DNA here is from genome assembly GCF_029784155.1 of Uranotaenia lowii. NCBI lineage: Eukaryota > Metazoa > Arthropoda > Insecta > Diptera > Culicidae > Uranotaenia > Uranotaenia lowii. The sequence goes on from NC_073692.1 coordinate 115,302,019, forward strand.
AGAAACCTCTTATCAAAATATATGTATATGAGCGAGATAAGAAGTTCAGTCCTTTAGACTCTTGCTTTGCGAGGTTTGGCTGTGCCTAGCAGTTTTTTTTGTAATAATTTGTTGTTCTTCTAATGAATCAATTATTCAACAAAAGTTACAAGAGAGTACACAAGTCATGTTAAACATCCCCTTCTCATCTTTTGAAGTTGGACACTTAATAGAAATTTGGCATAATTATTTAAAATTCACATTAAAGTTCATAGAACACTTTTAGGTGCTTGGGATGGTTTCATACTTGAGTTGCTAAAAAATCTAAATAGAAAAAGACGTTAAGACTAATGCTTAGATGAACAAAATGTTTGAAAAGTTATTCTTTATTTAAGTACTGGAAGGGGGACATAGAGGAAATATCATATTAAAGAAATGATTTGTATCGAAATCATTCAATCTAAATTTTCGTAAACAAGAGAAAAAAAAATCATTTCTGTGAGAGTTTTTGAAATAAGAGACTAACATTTCTCATGTGGAATATCGTTCTGAATGTCTTATCAAATAAAAATACATTACCCGGAATGACGGAAAAAACATATTCTGATGCGAATGTATGGAAAACAAATAATTTTTTATTTACCCTTAGACATGTATCAACTATCGATGCCGAATTGCAAACATTATCAACTGGCATCAACTTAAACAAAAACATTCAAGGCAAAACTTAGGGTCTCCTAGTATCAATTTCTAGTGAAATTTAGCGAACACTGTTTGTCGCAAAATATTACTATTGACATAAAAAAGGCACTATTTTAAAACCATTCGCATTTCACAGTTTTCAATCAACATATTAAGAACTGCGAAAAAATCTAAGCCGGAATACACCAAAATTAGAATTTTTTATCTTTAAAATCTTTGGATCAAATTCTACAAGTTTAGTGTCTTCCAGTTACCGAAAATGTTATTTTCAATTTTGTGGAATAAACTTTCATTATCCAATTTAAAGCATTTGAGTATATTTGTATATATTTGTTTCGCAATGTGTTAAGGAAAAAAAATCAATAAAAGCTGAATTTGTATCGTTGAAATTGTTTATGATTATCAGAATTTGCAAATTTTTATAAAAGTAATTATACATATAAAATGTAATGTAGTCCGTTTGTCCGTTCTCTACAGATTCGGAAACAACTGAACCAAATAATCTTAAAATTTGTTTATGGGAAGTTCAACGGTTAGGGAAGATTTCAATTGAGCATTAAGAAAAAAACTATGTAGGAAAATGGAACAAAATAGGGCCTTTGGACAGTGCATTAGTATTAGTAAGCCGTTGGGCAAACAAAAGTGACAGCTTCATGCAAAATGAGTACGACTCGAAGGAAGAAAGTTAGTTTTTAAATTAATTTATAAAAACTATCGAAAGTTTTTCAATATACAGCACATTTTTGAGAAGTAAGTACATTTGTTTATTTGTTTGCAAATTTGTTTTCTCATTTCGGGTGAGATTCTTTGAAAAAAAATGAAGATTCTGTATAGTTATATTGTCTAATTTCTTTATAAACTCCGCAACGAAAACACTAAGTTTCATCCTCTCCTCCGGATTAGAAATTCTAAAAGATAGACCCGAATACTTCAACAAAAGATCTGGGGGAACCGTTCAAACAAAATTATGATTTTTTCAGTTTGTTCTACTTGATTCTGCACCGCTACTCTATACAAAAATTACATTATTGTTTCCACTTGTTAGCCAATGATTCAAAATATACTTGTTGGCACTTTTTTAGAGAAAAGGCCCATTTATTTAAGTTAAAAACAACATTTTAGCTGAAATTTTCTATTTTCGCAAATAAAAAACATTGATGTGTGCCCAATAGACCTCTTGTTAGTGTGTGTAGTAAAAGCCCTATACATTTTATGCACAATTTTTGAACTCATCAAGAAAATTGATTGGATTGGATTTTGTTTATTTCTGAAGGATTTTAACTATCTTGATAATTCTTCCTCTATCAAGAAAATTAAATGAAATTTGCGAAGGTTTATTTTGAGATTGTTTTAGAATAATTCGAAAACACAAGGAAATGAATTTCAGCAAAAATCTTTCTGACAGCGACATTATAGGTATTACCTTCTTTGTAATTAATAATACTTTTTGCAAAAAAACTTATAAACTGCTTAGTGAGAGTGCCGATTTTACAGGAAAAATTATTTCCAATATACGAAGTTCAAAAATGCTGTAAACTAGTGTGCATTTGTTTGAATTCAGCCATGCAAGAAGGGAATCGCAATTTAAACACGGTGTGAAAGTTGGCTATGCTCTTTTGTACATCGAAACCAATTACGTATGCATAAATTCGGGGTCTTTAAATGTTTGTGAATCCAAAGCTCTGGATAAATGCAAACATTTTTTTTAACTTCAAAGCACATAAAGAGCTTACTGGCGGATCCGTGGTGCGAAATTTTCATTAATATATTCAATTTCTGCTGTCCGCTAGCTTAAAAATAAGTCAGTTTTGGTTAAAATCTTTGCCACCCATATGGTATAAAGCAGGGGCGAGCCCGCGACCCACTGTCCGCATGCGGCCCTCGAGACATGTTTGTAAGGCCCGAGAAGCTGTTCTCAAATTAAATTTAGCAGTCCCTACTAAACCAAAAAAAAAAAAATGATATATTAATAACTTGATCAAATATGCACGTCACTTGTGTGCAGTTGTATTTGCCCCATAATTATCCAGATTGTTGACTTTTTTTGTAGGATTTAAGCTTTTCAGTGAGTTTTTTTAAAGGCATAGATGCAGTATTATTGGAAAATCGTAATATAGGAGTTAGTTAGGTCATTATTTTTCGTTTCAAGCAAAGTTAAAATTGTATCATGATGTCAAATATGTTTGTTCTTGATTAATGACAGATAAAGGAAATTTTATGATAAAGACTGGGTGAACGATTATGGATTCCTTATCGACATGACGCAGCGGAATTCTGATTTCTCGACAAAAACAATATCTGGAAATACCACCCAATCTGTAAATTACAACCCAATAATTGTGAAGCAATTACACAGGGGAACAGCATTTTGGTGCCTTTGTTTCAATTACTGATTTTGTAAGATTTTGTTGTCTTAAATTCAAAACATTTCATAGATTTTGTTTATCTCTTTTAGTTTCGGTGATATTGCGTGTGGAAATTTAAAATTGGCCTTTCATAACTGATAAATCAATGAATCTACATAAAATCCAAAAGGTGATATTCTAGTATCAGAGTTACAACGCTTTAAAAATAAATACACTGAGGTTTTTTTTACGCGGTTTTTTTTACACGGTCTTTTTTACGCGGCTTTTTTTACGCGGATTTTCGAATTAACGCGGTTTTTTTTTACGCGGATTTTCGAATTAACGCGGTTTTTCAGAGAAAATATTCTAAGACTTTTTCAAAGGAAAACACTTAGAATCTTTTTGTAGTTGGGAAATCTTAGCTCTGAGACTAAGAACATGATACATGAGACCTGAGACATGAGACATGAGACCTGAGACATGAGACCTGAGACATGAGACCTGAGACCTGAGACCTGAGACATGAGACTTGAGACATGAGACCTGAGACCTGAGACATGAGACATGAGACCTGAGACCCGAGACCTGAGACCTGAGACATGAGACTTGAGACAAGAGACCTGAGACCTGAGACATGAGACATGAGACATGAGACCTGAGACATGGGACATGAGACCTGAGACATGAGACCTGAGACATGAGACTTGAGACATGAGACCTGATACCTGAGACCTGAGACCTGAGACCTGAGACATGAGACCTGAGACATGAGATCTGAGACCTGAGACATGAGACTTGAGACATAAGACCTGAGACATGAGACATGAGACATGAGACCTAAGACATGAGACATGAGACCTGAGACCTGAGACATGGGACATGAGACCTGAGACATGAGACCTGAGACATGAGACTTGAGACATGAGACCTGAGACCTGAGACCTGAGACCTCAGACCTGAGACATGAGACATGAGACATGAGACCTGAGACATGAGACCTGAGACCTGAGACATGAGACTTGAGACATGAGACATGAGACCTGAGACATGAGACCTGAGACATGGGACATGAGACCTGAGACATGAGACCTAAGACATGGGACATGAGACCAGAGACATAAGACCGTGAGCTTAAATATTTGGGTGTGATGATTGACGACCGGCTCAGCTTTAAAAAACCACGTTGAGTATGTGTGCAAGAAGGCGGCAACAGCAACGGCCGCACTCACGAGGATAATGGCGAACAATTCGGGGATCCGAAGTAGTCAGCGAAGGATAATTTCGAGTGTAGTTTCGTCAATCCTTCGATATGGAGGGGCGGCCTGGAAATCTGGTCTTAACATCCAGTGTAACCAGCAGAAGCTGAACAGTGTACAGAGGCGAATGAATTTGCGGGTCATCAGTGCATACCGCACCGTTTCGTCGGAGGCTGCATGCGTTGTAGCGGGAGTCATGCCCATCTCGGTTTTGTTGGTGGAGGACTCATATTGCTACGAAAATAGAGGCATGCAAAACGTGAGAACACGAGCCAGAGATAGCTCCATGGCTAACTGCCAGCAGCTGTGGGACAGCTCGGAAAAAGGGAGGTGGACCCATCGTTTGATCCCAAACATCAAAGAGTGGATGGAGAGAAAGCATGGCGAAGTGGATTTCTACATGACGCAATTCCTGACTGGTCATGGATGCTTCATGAAGTATCACCACAGGTTCGGACATGCGGCCTCGCCGGTCTGCCTAACATGCGGTGACGTGGACGAGACACCTGAACACGTGGTATTCTATTGTCCAAGATTTGAAGAGGAACGTGCCAACATATTCGCCGCCTGCGGACCAGAAACGACAGCGGACAACATGTTGCAGAAGATGTGTGATGACATTAACACATGGCAGGCAGTCAGTGATGGGCTCGCCCGGATAATGGCTGCTTTGCAAAGGAGTTGGAGACTGACGCAAATTTCAATTGACGTAGGATAACGTAGGTTAACTTAACTAAGCTTAAAGAGCTATGAAATGAACTACGCAAAACAATCAGCGTAGCCGATGGGACCACAACGTGAAGATGATGTTGGGCGGTCAGGATGATATTTAATTAAAATATGAACTTCTTGGCGAGTGTTGCGAAAGTAGCGCTATGCGTGAATTAGACACCCCCTTACCGAAGTATTGCCTTAGGGCAGGTACCGGTTTGGGAATTAGTCTGACGCCCCAGGTGGAGTTTAGGGCATATGTATATACGGATGAGTATATAACGAGTTGACCCATTGTTCCCATGTAGACACGGCACTCGACGTGCATCGGGAACAATTCGTAAAATTCCTTCTTCAAATTTACCACCTGGGTAACCAAAAAAAAAAAAAAAAAAACATAAGACCTAAGACATGAGACCTGAGGCATGAGACATGAGACATGAAATATGAGACATGAGACCTGAGACATGAGACATGAGACCTGAGACATGAGACCTAAGACCTGAGGCATGGAACATGAGACCTGAGACATGAGACATGAGACGATCTGAATTCCACACTGTCAAATAAGCCTCACTATATTCTACTATTTTTTTAATCTAATTGATTTTGTTTTTTTTAGCTTAAAAATAAACTATCATTGTACACAAATTTTTAAATAATCATGGTTCTTACGCGTTTTTTTAGTAACGTGCTTTATTGCGCGAATTTTTTAATTAAAATTTTTTTACGTGGATTTTCGAATTAACGAGGTTTTTTTTACGCAGATTTTCGAATTAACGCGGTTTTTTTTTACGCGGATTTTCGAATTAACGCGGTTTTTTTTACGCGGATTTTCGAATTAACGCGGTTTTTTTACGCGGTTTTTTTTACGCGGGACAAAATACCGCTTAAAAAAAAACCTCAGTGTAAATCTACAATTTATAGAAATTCCAAAAAATAAGATTACAACTTATTCTGACATAAAAAAAAAAAGTCATTATGATCTGACTTACGGTTTTAAAAATATCAAGGGTTCAATTTAGTTTATTTTTTCTTCAAAATTTCGTCAAAATTTCCGTTTTCACAGGTTTGAAAAAAAAATAACAAAAAATAACTTTTATAACTTTTTTTCAGAATTCAAATTACTTGAGTCAACAAGTATTAGTATTTTTATTTTACAGTTTTGTCGAAACAGTACACAAATAGAATAACTAATTTTTCACCAATTTTTGAATGGTATACCGAAAAATAGAGCTGACAAAAAAACAATCGTCGAATGGAGCATCATGCAACACTTTTCAACTTCAATGGCTTCTAAAAACTTAGATAATCATACCGCTTGTACATCAAAAGTTTTAATGTTGATAGGACATTAACGTAGTCAGAAAAATTATTGGTTTCACCGGTTATTTTTGAATTAACAAAAGCATGCAACTTTCATCCTACTTAGAAAAAAGGATAAGTTACAACAATCTTTGTTACTAATGAAAAATCATATGAAAACGTTTGAAAATTTATAGTTTTTGATATATTTTGGATGTCATAAAGCATAAAGCACCAAATGCAGTAACTTTCGGTTTTGAAGAAAAAGCAGAAGAGTGCTGCCTACATTTAGGTGTAAAAATACTATACAAAGTTCTACTAGCTGAAATAATACAAATAAATGTTCGGATGGATGAAATTTTGAAATTAACAAATGCTTGAAGCATAACAACATATTCAAGCAAATGGAAACGAAATTTTAAGAGTGAATCTTTGATTTGCATTTTGAAGCATGTTTGTTATGTTACTGAATTATAAAAATATTTATTCAAACAAATTTGGTAATTGTTCGAAAAAAATATTAACACTAATTAGAAAAAGGACAAGGAGGAATCTTATATGAGTTTTCGCACAACCCAAGAATTTATTTAAATGTAATTTTGTTGAACAGCTGAAGAAATTATCGACCATTGAAACCAAATTTACTACGGAAGGTTTTATGGGTTTCGAAATATGGGTATGATTACTTGATTCGCTTCCCCTTAAGCAGTAGGAAATAGTAGGGAAAGGAGGGAGGGCTCGCATTTAAGTTTGTTTTGGCACAAATCGAGAACTTATCAAGCAAAAGGGACCGTATTTGAATGAAAATTTGGCATAACTCAATACCTTATCAATGGAGCCAAATGTGGCATGTGGCGTTTTGGTTAGATACAAACAAGGTTTTTATAGTAGTTCCTAAGCCTTCCTAAGCCTAAACCTGGGTGGAGAATTCATACCTGTGAAACATACATTTTTTAATAATGAAAGAAATAATGAACCTTTAAAAACAGAGTAAAAATTTCTGATCTTGACATGACAAACTTATTTAGAGTTCAAATTTCAGTAATTATTTTTTTTATTTTAAAGTTTAATTTGTAATGCTGCCTACAAAAAAAAAAACATTTTTTTACAAATTAAATTTATTTTTGGAAGGTGTAAACCACATCGGGTCAGCTAGTGATAAATAAATCATAACATGGTTAAACCTAAAATAGGTCTTATTAATGAGCTTCCGGGCATTTCGAGTGGACCAAACCAGATGCTACCCTCATTTGAAATCGTTCTTAGGAAATTTTCGGTTAGAAATTGAGTACCATCATAATCATAAACCAAATTATTGTTTTCTAACAACCGCCACCAAAACAGAACCCGCAGGCTAGCGAATTGTGGTTGTTTTTCCTATTTGGACTTACTGGTGGTATCGGTAGCAAAACGGTGGCTTTATTTTGGGAAAGCGCCGCGCAGCTTGTCCAGTTTTTGTTTGTGGTCAACCGTAACCGAGGTTTGCGCAATAATTACGCACAGTGGTGGCGTTTTGGTCTATTGGAAACGGGGCGGCGGCGTTTCGAATTAACCGTTTTCGGGATCCGACGATGAGTTTTCAGCCCCTAATTTAGGAAGTGGGAAAATTCTGACATGATTGTGCAATTAACTTATTAGAACGTATTTACTTAAGACACGCTGAAATTTTTCTTAGAGATTTAAACAAAAATAGGATAAAGAATTAATTAAGACCTATGATGGCCCGAAAGGATCCGATTCCAGCAACACTAAGTAACCGTACATTGAAAAGGCTATTAAAATACAAAACATATTTGTTAAAGTCTATAAAATTAGGGGTAACTAATTTTTATTTGTTTTACTGGCTGCTTCAATAAGAGTAAAAAGTGAGGTGCAATAAAATATAATTTTCCCTAAATAATTCGGCAGAAATATATTCACGTGGAGAAGAGATATACCCCTTTTTATTCGACGGCACACCATCGCCATTAGTGTTAACCCTTTCATTTCCCCCTTGAATAAAAATTGATGCTGCCGGATTAGAAAAAGCGGAGGATAAAAAAAAACAATACAGCTATTTGGGCAAACGATGATAACAATCTCATCTCATCTGCCACCGCCGATCTCAGCGAGTGTTCACGGAGATGTCCCGTCGAGAGCGTTTTTAATTAATTTGATTTGCATCCGAGAAGAACCTTTGGTTTGGCCCTTGGTTTTGGTTGTTTTTGGTACTACCAAAATTTCGGTAGCCCCGATCAAAAATTATTCATTCGGACCCGACGCAGAGTGTCCCGCCGTTTTTTGAATAATTTCGGGCAACAATGGAGAACAAAGCGCGACTCATACGGATCAAGGACGCGAAGGGATAATGACACGTGCCCATCGTCGACATCATCAAGGGACCGATGACGGGGCGCGATGTAGTCGTTTTTTTTTGCGTTCGCTCCTCTCATTTCTCTAAATCAACAAACCGATGAGGACCTCGCAGCCGGACTTTCCTACACGACACGGGTTGTTTTTGTTTTCAAGGACCTTTCGTCCCGCGACCGGTGAATGCATTTTTTGAACGTTGGACAATGTGCAGGAAGGAAATGAAACCGATCCACAAGTGGTCGGTCCTCTTGAGAGCATAATTTCCAAAACGCACCGGTTAATGCAATGTCGCTGACGCAACGCATCGAGACGAGAGAGTTGGCTCGCGTGCTGTGCTGAGTGTTCTTTGTGGCGCACAGCAGTAGGAGAATTGGGTGCTCCAGAGATCTCTCACCTCACCTTTCCACCACACGTATCGTCGTAGCACATATCGAACATCTGCCCGTTCCCGGAGGTCCTTGGAACACGGCCGGCAAAAGAACGACGGCAGTCCGAGCCGAAAAATGCAATTGCAACGAAACAAACGCCCAAGCCAGCCGGTGCGTAGCATTCAAGTGGCCCTGAATGACATTTGAAATCGAACCTTTGTGGATAAATTTGAGTGTGCATTCTAGAATAATTCATTACTAGGGATTTGAAACGATTGAACCAAAATAACGCAGAGCTAATAAGGCACCAAACACATGCCACATTTGGAAGCTTCAAAGAAAAAAAAAATAACGATAACTTATCCTAATCCTTATCATAATATTCAACGCGCACATCACATTAAAATGTTTCCTAACAACATTTTTATTTGAAAACTTTCCATTCAAATTCAAATTCAATTCCTGGTGTTGTGATTGTTTTTTTTTATCTGGGTAATAAGGACTCAGTTGTCTCCTGCCGAATCAAACAGCACAATTGAATTCTTCAGACAATTAACGTATACGCACTTAGATTGCATTTAATCCGCTCGGGATAATGACTCTCCGATTTACAGGGAAGCTGGTTAATTCTCACGAAATTCGAAAGAGAATCCATCCATAATCCTGACGTTCCATTTCTCCTGAAATCCATGATGAAATTTCTACGAGAGCACAGGCAGTCAAAAACCTCCCCTAAATTCAGGAAGATCATCGCCTGTTTTACGTGAAACTCTTTTGGTTCCTCGTGTGTTTTTGCTGATGTGTGAAGAAAAAACCTCCAAACATGGTTTGCGTCCTTGTCTACCGGGTAACGACTGAAGTGTTCGAAGACCCATTTAGACCATGGGTGGCCGACTTGGATACATGATCCCCTTTTGTTATTTTCATAATATCTTTTCGAGAAATTTAGCAACTCGCCGTCTTTTGCATATTTTGACAGCGTTTAATTTCAAGTTTATATGCTCCAAAAGTTGGAACGATATATGAACTCATAGATGAGCTAGAAGTATTATGGTGAGTCTAAAAAATTGTGATATTTTGTATGTTACAGGAGACTTGATCCCTTATTCAGGGTGCCCTAACCCTAGGCAGCAATCTAATAAAATCCAAAGATAAAAGGTTGGTTCACGATTTCTTGCCATATTAGTTCTCATTTCACAGTTTGTATGTATCAGACAAAGAGATTTCCAAAAGTTTATCTACTATCCTAGAATCATTGCATACTTAAAGGCGCAATTTTCTGGTTTTTAGATAAATACAGTATTTTTAGTCCTTTTTAACAGATAATTACTGGATAAATATTAGTTCGTTATCTTATTTTGATCGCCGCTGGGATATATTCTTATCTAAGTTTGTGGCATATCGGCAAATTGAAAATCTAATTAGAGAGCAATTAAGACAGACATGAAAATTGATAGGTGGAAAGGTCAAAGCTAGAGCGCTTTGGGTAGAAGAAACGAATAGATGGTGAAACTGTGAGCTTAGGGCATTGTTTTTTATCGACAGCATGAAACTGCTTGTGTGATTCTTTACCCAGCACCTGCTGGCTGTTTGTAGTAAGTGACGAAGAAGCCACATTGCTACCCACAACCAGCTCAGATGGGTCGAACACATGAGGTTGCGTTTCTTCTACCCAAAGCGCTCTAGCTTTGACCTTTCCACCTATCAATTTTCATGTCTGTCTTAATTGCTCTCTAATTAGATTTTCAATTTGCCGATATGCCACAAACTTAGATAAGAATAAATATTAGTTCTTGGACAAATATTAGTGATTTCATGATAATCAATAATCATGATCCATTCAGAAGAAAAATATATCATTTTGGACTCTAGGGATCAATTATACCCATAACATACATTTTGGAATACTTCTTATTGGTTTAATTGAGAGTTTACTATTGCTTTGAAAATATGGCATTATGAAGTTCATATTATGCTCTAACGATTGACATATTTGAATAAATATTTTAATAATATTTTTTTCATTTTAGAAACATTTTAAAGTGATAAAAAAAGATCTTCAAATCACATTTTGTAAAATTTTTCAAACAAAGTTCAATAACTCGAAAAATAAAATTGTTAAAATTGGTTCAAGATAACAACATTGTTGTTTTGTACTGTTTTGCACATTTATATAGAACATCTAATATTTGTAAGACATTCTTGTTTCGAGATATGTATGGCGATGGAATCAAGTATCCCCAGGGATCAAGTATACTCATTCTCCCCTATGCCTGCCTCAAGTAAATTTTGTTCCATGCATTTTTATATAAATTCTTTCCAGCTATTCAAAACCTTCATTACATATTTTATAAATTACAAATCGCCGTCCATTTCCCATGTTTTAAAGTTTACCGGTCTTCCTGATAGAATTTTGTGGGTGCTTCGAATTAAATTAAAAATACAAAACATGGAATGGATTTGTTGAAAAATGTTAACGTTCATAAGCTCTCGGCATTTGAAATATTATTTACTAAATGTACTTATAAGAATGGACCTCCTGAACTCTTTCGAGTTCAATATCAAAATTTACCCTTTTTTATTTGCAAAAAAAAAAAATATCACATTTCAGTGCAATTTTTCATAATTTCAAATTTTGATTTGATATGCGTATCGAGAAAGTCATCCATAAACATGATGAAAATGCATTTGGTTATTTGTAATTACTGCATTTTTTGATTAAAAAGTTTGTGGAAAAAAACAATTTCCTTAGAAAAAATACATACATTTGTCCTTTACCAAAACCAAACCGGATCTGGTTGAAATCTTGACAAATGTTACCTTACTGTTAATTCTAATAAATTTTTAAGAGAACGTTATCCTTACTGAGCTATTTAAATTTGTCCAGGTTCCTTTTTTGTAATTTCTTTATTTGAAACGGCTAACAAAAATTTGCTTTCATTTTCATACTTTTACCTTTTACTATTGAAGTTATGCTGAAAAAATAATTTTTAAATTTCTACGAACCTGATTTTCAGAGTTTTTGAATAATAAGCAAATGTTATAAAATTTTGACGGTTATTCGATGTATCGTAATAAAAGTTTACTTTCGAATAGTTGAGGAAACTTTTAAATATAATTTTGATTTTTCTGTGAATGTGGTTCAGAGAATTTATACAGTTTGATATGATCTGTTTTCCTGAGTGTTTCCAAACTCCCAAAATTAAAGGTAGAGTCTGCTCGAAAGCTCACAACGCTCAAACAACTGTGGAGACCACTTCAAAAACCAATGGTATGAAATAACCAAAACCAATTAGAAAAAAAAAATGTCGAATATGTGATAACACAAGGTAACCAAATTTACACTTTTCTGAGGTGCACAGGCTTTAACACATTGCGGACCAAATATGAAATATCTCGTTTTTCCGCTTGGCACGAGTGTGTTACACTCCAAAGCAGAACTCATTTGATAATGACACATTTTTTGACCAAATTTAATACAACATTTTAGGGAACTTAAAGAAACTAAATTTGTAGAATTTGGTTCAGTGGTTGCGAATTCCGGTGTTTCCCGGCTTCATTTTCTTCGCGTTTCTTAATCCCATTCTGACTGATTTGGCAGCGCTGATTCCAATGCAATAAGTTTTTTTTTCTACCAGCACTTGTTTTCGAGATAACTCTTGAAAATAGGTGAAAATTCATTAAATTAATTTGTGTTCTTTTTGTTAATACTAACTATAGAACATTATAACATACATACGTAGACAACAACTTTAAAAAAACAACGATGTTATTTCAATTAACAACTTTCTGAAGACCGCGTATAATTTTGTCTTTTGAGAAAAAAGTTTCAGTAGTTTTCTTTTTGTGAATTTTTCCCAATTCAGCAACGAATAGCTAAGCAAGATCTGAATTCGTGATTGAATAAAGGAAAATGAACAGATTCAAAATCAGGTTTCAGTTTTCACGTAGGATTGTTTTTTTTGTTTATCAGTTATCAAAGATCGATTTTACTTTAAACTGATCAATCTTAAAGTTTTTACACTTTATTTCACTAAATCTAGAGGTAATAGATGAAATCTGACAAATGATTTGTATTCAGGGCGTCGCAATCTTCAAAAAACAGTTATTAAAACATTTTCAGCCAAAATGCTGTTACCCTGTGGATGTGTCAAATATTGTAAAATATTGGGAATTCAAATTTTTTTTCATTGTAGTTGTAATTTATCTGACGGTAACCTTTTTGTAGAATTATATTTCATCAAATCAAGAAGTTATCTCTGACTCTCATTTCGAATTTAGTTGTCTTGATTTAGGTTTTTTTTAAATGATAAAAACCAAGAAAAATATTCAATTCTGTGAACATATTAACTACAAAAAGCTTCGTGGGCTGTAAAAAGTCAGCCGCGGGCCAAATGTGGCCCGCGGGTCATGGGTTGGCCACTCATGATTTAGACCATCTTTTTTTTCAAAATCATAACCATAACCATTAGATTGTGTTTGAGTGAAACGTGGTTAACACAGGCTATTTCTGATGATCTCGTCAAAATTAAAGGATACAGAACAATAAGAAACGATCGAGAATACAGCAGAGGAGGAGGAGTAGATATGTATCGAAAAATTATCTTAAATTTAGACTACTTAGCAAATCAATGATTCCAGCAGAAGCTGGTTCTGCTAATGTTACCGAGTATCATTTCGATGAAATCCATCATAATGAGTCTAAACTGTTAATAGATGCCTGCTACAATCCCTCTAGAAATGATTGCTCAGACACAGTGTTCAAACAATTTAACGACTTATCCTTGCAATACGAAAACTCGATCTTGATTGGCGAATTAAATATCGACTATAGAAAATCTGATTCTATAAGTAGTAATTTTCAAAGCGTTATGCACTATTTTGGGTTTTGTTGTGTCAATAGTGATCCAACTCATTTTCATTCTAACGGCTCTATGATTGGTCTCTTATTTTGAAATGATCCTAGTTTAATAAATTTTTATAAAGTATCTTCTAGTAGCATTTTGAAACATGACATTGTATTCAGCTCAATAAATCTTCCTTGACAAAACTTTTATAGACCTCAATTTTATAAGGATTTGAATCGATTAGACATAGCGTCTGGGTGTAGTACTCTTGAAAGTGTGAACTGGAATCTTTTGATGGTATCTTAGAATGATAGAATCTTTTGAATGATAGTGATTAAGCTCTTGATTTTCTAAATTTAAAACTTATTGACGTTTTGAATCGTTATGTTCCTCTTACTAGGAAGAAGTTCGGTGTTCGTCAACCGTGATTCAACGCGAATAATCAACGTACCATGGTAAGGAGGGATACAGCATATCGTAGCTGGAAATCCATTCGTTTGGATTCTGATAGGGTAGTCTATAGGAGACTTAGGGACAAAGTAACCTTTCTCATATCATTCACCAAATAGTACCAAAGATCTTTGGAAGATCTTTTTCAAGAGAATTAAGTAAATCAGCAAATCCATTAGAAACAAATAATACAGGCTCCGAAATTAACGCACATTTTAATTTTACGAGAGATTCTAGAATAGCACCTTTGTTTCCATTGAACGACGTTGGCTTTAAGTTTCCTATTTTCTATCAAGTCTGGCGGCGTTGAACTTGATGAAATCCCTATTAAATTGATCAAACTTCTATCCCCATCAATTTCAACACAACTAACCTACGTTTTTAACCTTATTATAATCACTGGGAATTTTCCAAAAGCATGGAAACTTTCTAAAATTGTACCAATTAGGAAACAACCTCGTAGCAGTACTTTAAACAATTTTAGGCCCATAAGTTTAAGTGCAGGCACATATACGCGGAGAGCGAGCGAATTAGTTCGGACGTGCTTTTGGCGGTGGCTTTATTGAAGTTTTTCGATTTTTAGTTCGAGTGGAAAGCGGCTTTTGGAGGTGTTAAGTGATTGTTGCGCGGGTGATATTGGTGGCTTCGGCAGTGAAATCGGATAAAAAGGGGCAAAATCAGTGTTGAACGAGGGAAATCCGGGTTTCATTCCGGGCTGAAGAGGAAGCCATATTGAGAAAGGCACGAAGAAAATTTAGTGCTGGGAGAGGGCGGCTAAAGTGTTAATTTTTTTTTCTCGTGCTGGGAGAGGCGGCAAAAGTTAAAAGGGGTTCATATGCTGTGAGAGAGCGGCTAAAAAGAGTCGGGGTTTATTCAGTGCAAAACGGGCTCTACTGTAGGCCTGTAGTTAAGTGTGTGGGTGGAGGCTTTTATTGGCTACACCAAGGAAAAGCTTTCGGCCGAAAAAGTGATTCACAAAGTGAATGTGTGGGTTGCTAAGCATATCCGATATAGCGAGGGAATAAATATATGTAGTGAGAGGTTTGCTTGTGTGGGAAAGGTCGTCAACTTGGTTGCGAAAGTGTGAATGAAAGCGAGAGTGGAGGAGAGCCAGGTGCTAACGGGTAAGTCATTCATTTACACGTACATCACTATGAGTCAGCAGTCATTCAATTTTGTTTTGCGGGAGCGATACGGCTCTCCCGACAATAATTACATTATAAGCCGTTTCTTTACCAATGAAAATGACATTGCCTTTACTATTTTGGATCAAGTTAGGGAAAAAATCGGAGGAAATTTCAATATTGAGAACATTAAAGAGCTTAACTCTATTATTTCAGATTGTCTCAATAATCGTGGATTACAGAACGACAGTTCCAACTTGAAGGAAGAACATAACGCAAGCACATATCTTATGAAAGTATTAGCAGCAATTTTTGAATGCGAAGTAACGATGTTCTCAGGAAAGGGAGAGGTAAAAATTTTTAGCAGAGGAAAACGAAATCCTCTTTTTGGTTTTGATCTTCAGTTCTTAGTAAACGATGCAGGAGGACTTGAAAGCGTGATGAAAATTGAAAAGGTTTCTGATTGTGTCAGGATTGGAACGACGAATGAAAACGCTAATTGCATAGATGTAAAGGGGAAAGGTGATGATTTCAGAAGTGACAATGAGGGACGATTAGTTTATTATACACGTACCGAGGAAATAGTTTTGAAAATCGCAAATTACGAACAAAACACCATTTTCGATTGTTTGCAGTTAGGTCTTAGAGAGCACTTTAAAAAAGGCCAAACCACGGATTCGGTGGTACAAAATTGGAATACTGAGGGAATCAGACTCGCAAATTTGGGTGCTAACGACAATTTAACTAAGGATGGGCTTATTGATTATTGTCTTAAATTTGTAGAGTGCTTCAAACGGTTTCTTAATGTGGAAGTCGTCCTGTTTTTCGAGGATTCTGAAGAAGTTATTATTGGTTCACGGAAAAGCAATTGTCAAGCGATTTGGATAATGATACACGTCAGCTCTTCCATGGAAGTGAAGTATGTTGAAGATCTTCAAATTAAGAAAAGACCTGATTGGAATGGGGAAGGTATGACATTAGGTAAAGAGTACTACCATGTTAATAACGAGACTTACAATTTTGCCTCTACAACCCTTGGAAAACGCTTCACTATAAAGCGGGTTATGGGAGATGGAAACTGTCTTATTCGACCGTTGCTTGATCAATTGAGTATTCAAAGAAACCAATCATTAACATCAAACTACAATGTGTTCAAAGCCAGACAAATGATAGCACAATACATTGAATTAAATAGAAGCCGCTTCGAGGTATTTCTTTTAGAATACACTGAAGTTTACGGTGGTTTTGAAAATGTTGTAACAAAAATTCGAGAAGATAAATTTTGGCTAGGACATGAAGCAATAGTAGCGTTCTCAGAAATTTTCGGAATGCTCATACAGGTCACTTGCCAGAATAACTATGAATTCAATCTAGGGTTAGAAGACAGTACAAGCATCTTAAAAAATTTCTACTGCGGAGGGGATGTTTTGAATCATTACGATAGTATTTTGAATTCACATTCTGATTCTGAAACTAATTCCACCAACATAGAGAACACCGAAAAAGTTACTTTGACTATGACAAAAGTTGACAAATCAATAAATGAAAATACTGGGGAAAGTGGTGACCAATTACCTAAAACCAAAAATAGAGACCTGAAAGTAGCATGTTGGAATGTGAGAGGATGCAGGACAAAATCCAAACGACAAGAGATTGATGAATTACTAAACCATTATCAAGTTGACTTAGCGTTCTTACAGGAAGTAAACACACTAGGTCAGGAAATAAATACTCTTAATTACTGCTGGAAAGTAATCGACCAAAGACATAACCGAACTAGGGGACTAGCTATACTTTTGAGGAAACAGGACAGAAACAGTGTACAAATCCTAAAATCTAAGGAATTAAATAGAGGAATTGTTTGGACAAAATTGAAAGTTGGAAATGAATTGTTCTTTGTTGTCAATGTTCACGCTCCAAATCGTAATCAAAATACGTTTCTTTCAAATTTGTTAGAAGGTACTAAGAATTTATGAAATGAATTTGCGGCTTTATCGGTGAGGGTTAAAGAGTTGAAATGAAAGACGGATAGAAGAACAGAAGAAAATTCTAAGGTGGTGAAAAGAGCGAAGAGCATTTGAAATAGAAGCTTGACCACATGCTAAATTCTTTGTCCCACATCAATTAACTGTATTGAAGAAGTAGTACCCAATAGAGAAGGCACTACATTTTTCGATACAGTTAATTATGGATGGTTCGACCGCCATGTGAGTGTGCACATGTGCCGAACGGACAAAAAATTTAGCATGTGGTTGCTCTGTTAAGTCTTCTATTGTGCGATATCGTTCCATCGATGGCTAGGTAGATTTCTTATTTTCGTTTTGTGCGGATGTTCCAACTGGATTGAGTTGTCGCATACGGTAAACGGTCAGAAATCTTGGCCTAACTATTTTCGATTATCGGAACGATGTTTTGTAATTGATTTTTATAGCCGAATTATTTTTTTTATTATTTAAGAGGAGAGATCACCGTGAATTTGTTTTATGAAATGAATTTGCGGCTTTATCGGTGAGGGTTAAAGAGTTGAAATGAAAGACGGATAGAAGAACAGAAGAAAATTCTAAGGTGGTGAAAAGAGCGAAGAGCATTTGAAATAGAAGCTTGACCACATGCTAAATTCTTTGTCCCACATCAATTAACTGTATTGAAGAAGTAAAATATAATAAAAAATAATAAATAATAATAATAATAATAATAATAATAATAATAATAATAAATAATAAAAAAAATAATTCGGCTATAAAAATCAATTACAAAACATCGTTCCGATAATCGAAAATAGTTAGGCCAAGATTTCTGACCGTTTACCGTATGCGACAACTCAATCCAGTTGGAACATCCGCACAAAACGAAAATAAGAAATCTACCTAGCCATCGATGGAACGATATCGCACAATAGAAGACTTAACAGAGCAACCACATGCTAAATTTTTTGTCCGTTCGGCACATGTGCACACTCACATGGCGGTCGAACCATCCATAATTAACTGTATCGAAAAATGTAGTGCCTTCTCTATTGGGTACTACTTCTTCAATACAGTTAATTGATGTGGGACAAAGAATTTAGCATGTGGTCAAGCTTCTATTTCAAATGCTCTTCGCTCTTTTCACCACCTTAGAATTTTCTTCTGTTCTTCTATCCGTCTTTCATTTCAACTCTTTAACCCTCACCGATAAAGCCGCAAATTCATTTCATAAAACAAATTCACGGTGATCTCTCCTCTTAAATAATAAAAAAAATAATTCGGCTATAAAAATCAATTACAAAACATCGTTCCGATAATCGAAAATAGTTAGGCCAAGATTTCTGACCGTTTACCGTATGCGACAACTCAATCCAGTTGGAACATCCGCACAAAACGAAAATAAGAAATCTACCTAGCCATCGATGGAACGATATCGCACAATAGAAGACTTAACAGAGCAACCACATGCTAAATTTTTTGTCCGTTCGGCACATGTGCACACTCACATGGCGGTCGAACCATCCATAATTAACTGTATCGAAAAATGTAGTGCCTTCTCTATTGGGTACTACTTCTTCAATACAGTTAATTGATGTGGGACAAAGAATTTAGCATGTGGTCAAGCTTCTATTTCAAATGCTCTTCGCTCTTTTCACCACCTTAGAATTTTCTTCTGTTCTTCTATCCGTCTTTCATTTCAACTCTTTAACCCTCACCGATAAAGCCGCAAATTCATTTCATAAAACAAATTCACGGTGATCTCTCCTCTTAAATAATAAAAAAAATAATTCGGCTATAAAAATCAATTACAAAACATCGTTCCGATAATCGAAAATAGTTAGGCCAAGATTTCTGACCGTTTACCGTATGCGACAACTCAATCCAGTTGGAACATCCGCACAAAACGAAAATAAGAAATCTACCTAGCCATCGATGGAACGATATCGCACAATAGAAGACTTAACAGAGCAACCACATGCTAAATTTTTTGTCCGTTCGGCACATGTGCACACTCACATGGCGGTCGAACCATCCATAATTAACTGTATCGAAAAATGTAGTGCCTTCTCTATTGGGTACTACTTCTTCAATACAGTTAATTGATGTGGGACAAAGAATTTAGCATGTGGTCAAGCTTCTATTTCAAATGCTCTTCGCTCTTTTCACCACCTTAGAATTTTCTTCTGTTCTTCTATCCGTCTTTCATTTCAACTCTTTAACCCTCACCGATAAAGCCGCAAATTCATTTCATAAAACAAATTCACGGTGATCTCTCCTCTTAAATGGTACTAAGAATAACAGAAACAAATTACTGATTCTTGGCGACTTTAATGCCCAGATTGGTTTGAAAGATAAGTCTATCGAAGATGAACGTTTTATAGGCAACGCTTTAGGACATGAATACTGTAATCAAAATGGAGAACTGTTCAAAATGTTTTTGCACACTGCTAACTTGAAAAATATTTCATCCATAATAGGTAAAGACATTGATCATACATGGAAGGGACAAGATAAGCGAAGTCAAATTGATCACATCTTAAAACCTCCGTGCACTGATTATTATGTCAGGTACATCAAGGGTGTATGGACTCCTATTAGAACGGATCATAAATTGATAATGGCTGGAATAGTTTTCAAAAGAAGTTTAAATAAAGAAACTAAAGATTCCAAAGCTCTAAAACTCAACCTAGAACTACTAAAAATACCCAAAGTTCAAGAAAAGTACCAAAATAAGCTACAAGATATTTTAACTGAAACTGACTTTAAAACGCGAGACATTAACGACAAATACTATACATTAGCTAAGGCACTAAAAAAAGCTGCATACAGTACTCTAACAAACTCAACAGCTCCAAGCACACCGACGAGGAAAAAAGCACTTAACCGTTTGAAGAAAGCTATGGAGTGGACCAAAAAACACCCTGACATGGAAATCTATAAACACAGGCTAGCAAACAGAAGGCAAGAACTATGTGTAGCAAATAAAAAACACAAGGAAAAAGAAATCATGAACTTTTTCAACAACCTTAACGATTTTGATGCAGGAGTAAGGATTCGAAAAACTTATAGTTATCTTAAAGGGTATGTCAAGTCTAGGAAGAAAAAAAGCGCTCTGATTAGTTTGAGAACATGGGAAGATATTTTAAAATCTTTTGAGGGCCCAGAAATTGAATTTTGTAGAGAACATGATTTCATACCTTTACCAAGTCCTCCAACGCCTGAAGAGTTAAAGACAATAATAAGAAATTCAGCAAATGGGAAATCGCCAGGATCTGATAAAGTTTACATGGAGTTTCTTAAATTTGCGAACGATGACACTGTTCAAATTCTAATAGAAATCGTCCAAGAAGCTTACATACAGAACAAACTTCCGAAGGAATGGAATCAAACTGTCCAGATTCCTATTCCAAAAAAATCTGATGCAAAAGATGCGGATGATTTCAGGAGAATATCTTTATGCAACGTTGTATACAAAATTTATGCTAGGTGGTTAGATAGCAAGCTTCGAATATATGCAGGAGAGGTAGGATTGCACCAAGCTGCATTTACTAATAATAGATCTACTAGTGATCATATCTTCATTGCGAGAAGAGTGATGGAAGAGCATTGGAATGGAGGGAAAAATTTGTTCGTGCTAGCATTAGATATCAAAAAAGCTTTTGATACAGTGAAATTAAAATGTTTAGAACAGGTTTTAGCGAATTTAAAAGTACCATCACGCTTCATTGACAGAGTCCTTGCTTGTGTTAAAAGCGAAATGACGCAAATTTTATGGGAAAATCAATTATCCAGCAGCGTTAAAAGAGGTATGGGTATCAAGCAAGGATGTCCACTATCGCCTCTATTATTCAATTACATTATGCAAGATGTCCTTCTGAGAGTACAACAACAGGTAAAAAATCTTAAATTGATTGGATTAGGTAACCTGCAACTCCCCCTTCTATTGGCTTTTGCTGATGATTTACTCATAATTTCATCTAATCAATCAGAATTAGAAGAGATTTTGTGTACAGTGGAAGAAGAGTTAGCTAAAGTAGGGCTTGTTATAAACAACAACAAAAGTCAAGTTCTTATCAGACATCCTAATGCAAAAACACAATATCATCAAAGCATGTCCTTGAATGGCAAGGAGTTCAAGGTTTGCGATAAAATTAAATACTTAGGAGTTTGCATAACTTCTACACTTAATAGGAAGATGACTAATAGAGATAGGTGCCGAAGCGCATTGCAAATATCAAAATTTATCATCAACTTTTGCAAGACATTTAAACCATCATGGGAGATAGGCAAATTGATATACAAAACTGTAATAGCTCCAGCACTTTTGTACGGTACCAAAGTAGCAGTTTTAACTAAAAAAAGCAGAGTTTCTATGGCAGATTATGAAAAGTTTATTCTTTTAAATATATTTAGGAACTGCAAAAAACCGGATGGCACTAAATTTAATGCCAGGAAGCTTTTAGATGGTAAGACTATAAATAGAAGAGTAAGTGTAGGAAGGATATGTTATTATGGACACATCAGGAGACGGGAAAATGACCACCCGTTAAGTATTGCTTTTAATTTGGATACTCGTAGGAAAAAGAGAGGTAGACCAAGTTTTACATGGAAGAATTCACTGTTAGCAGACTTTTCGAAAATAGGCTATGAGGTAGATGAGCATTTGGATGAAGTAATAAAAGACAAAGAGAAATTAAAAAGAAAAGCTGAAGAAATATATAAAAACTCCCATAGTGAAATCTCAGATGGAACTTCCTCCGATGAAGAAAATCAATCACTTAAGCATTGGAAAAACAAGACAATGTAGATGTACATGTAAAATGAATGAACTTGAACCTAAAATGAGTGTGTGTGTTAATGTGTGCTGCAATTATCAACCAAAGTTGAAGAAAGGGGTTGAGAAACGATTTTTAATATTTTACTAATGAACTTAATATAAATTTTATTTCCAGGTGGTTTTAAAGGTAACTTGTCTATCTAACTGTATAAAATAAAATATAACATAAATCAAATTTCGGGGTTCGGGGGGGTTCCATCCGGGCATCCGATTGAAGCGATTTTTGAGGAGAGCATTGGGCTACCTCACCAGCACTGAATCGTGAATTGAGGACGGGCTCGTCTCCCCACCCAGCTGAGCGCTCTGCATTGTAATGGTCGACTCAAATGTTAGATAGGTTTATTATGTTCTTTCGATGGAGACAACTCAATCCTTTCCCCATCTAGAGCTATAAGCGCTTCTGCTTATATCTCTTCTCCTTTGGAACAGTCCATTCAAAGGCATTTGAACTTATCAATCGGATGAGTCTGGAACAAATTACAGAGCAAGAGTTGCTCGCTGCTACCGGCTGTGCCTTGCTACCTGGGTGGTAGAAATACATACATACATAAGTTTAAGTGCAGGCACTTTGCAGCTTACCAAAAGCGTTTGAGAAAATACTAAAATGTCAGATGTATGAATTTTTGAATACACGCGAACTACTTCATCCCTCGCAATGCGAATTTCAAGCAAAACACAGTACTACTTCGGCACTACTTAAAGTTCATGATGATATACTCTCTATGGTTGACAAGAAGGGGGTTGCATCCATGCTTACAATAGATTTTTCAAAAGCATTCGATAGAGTATCTCACGTAGCAAAGTTGAAAAAATTGAAATCGAAATTTAATTTTTCAAGAAGTGCCGTAAATCTCCTTAAATCTTATTTAGGCTGTCGACCGACAACAAGCTGTCTTTGCTAATGATGTGCAGGACTCCGTGTTAGGTCCTTTATTACCATATTTATTAATGATCTACCAGAAATAATGGAAAATTTCATGATTCATATGTTTGCTGACGACGTGCAGGTCTACTTTTGTTCCACTACGTTAACAAATACTGAAATAGGAGCTTTAACAAACGCTGACCTCAGTAGAATTCATCAATGATTCGAACACAATTTATTACCAATTAATGAAGAAAAAACTCATGCAATGTTTATCATCAGAAAACGTGAAAGCAAACAGCATTCGAGTGTACCCATGAATTCGGTACCAATTAATTTTGTACGATCTATTAAAAGTTTAGGAGTTACTATCCAGGACAACCTTGAATGGGATGCGCAAATTAATTCGCAATGTGCAAAAAATATGCCTGTCTGCGCACTTAACGAGTCTCAGCTCGTCTGTTAACTAGAAGTATCAAACTTCAGCTATTCGAATCTTTATTTATCCCCCATTACATTTACCCTTGTGAATTACTTCTGAATGCGTCTTCAGCATCTCTCTATCGTCTTAAAATTGCTTTTAACAGCTGTGTTCGATGGATCTACAACTTAGGGAGACACTCGAGTGTGAAAAATTTTCAAAAAAAAAAATGTATTAGGATGTAAATTTATATATTTCTAAAAAGTTGCATCAAGCATAGTCTTGTTTAAGAAAATACGTTTTGCTGAACCACGGTACTTATTCGAAAAAATAACTCCATTCCGCAGTAGACGCTTGTTTAATATTCTAATTCCTACCCAGAATATGTCACATTATGGAAATAGCTTTCTTGTGAGAGGAATTGAAATTCAGAATGCTTTTCTGAATGATTTTAAATTAACTTATTTTATTACGGTTCATTAGAGAAAATTAATAGTTTATAGTTTCTAGTTTTAAAAGTAAAGTTGTTCTTGATAATCTTGTAAGCTCATTCAAACCCGATTGCAAAAAAATATAAGAAAGGATATTACTTTGCAAGTATTAATAAATAAATAAATAAATAAATAAATATTTGAAACGTTTCAGAAAGAGACTCTCAGGCCATAGCGCCTGAATCGTTGATAAAATCCATTCTCGGGGCGACTAATGCGGACTGTGGTTTGCCGATTTTGTCAATGAGGAAGGTGTCAGAGGAAGACTTGTTTTAATATGAAATATAAAGTTGAACTTTTTTTTTTATTATTTGTTTTTTTTTGCAAAATTTCAAGACCGAAAAAACTTTGTTTGGAAGAATATTTCCAGATCGTATAGAGCAAAAAAAAAGGAAAACAGCTTTTCCAAATGCAACACAAAGAGAAGTGCACGAGAAAACCAGACAAATCAGCCAGTACCCAATTCCCGCAGGGCATTTGCTCCTACACAGGTCCATGCGCTATGCGTATCATCGCATCAACAGTCTAATCTTTCAGGTATGCCATTTACTGTGTGTGTGTTGCGGATGTCACCCGATTTAATCTGTTTTTCCCTGGGGTTAAGTTGCATAATCTGGAAAACGAGTTTTTGCTGCGGCAGATTTTTTTTTCCTGTCTCTTCTTTCTGACCGACCACATTCAGCTCATCAACTTTCAAGTCGAGCAGAGAAATATTCGGTAGCAAATATGGGTCTGGGCTCGGGGAATTCATTGCATCTGATGCTACTTTCGGATGACAGCTTCTGTTTTGTCCATGATTTTGGGACTCCGTAGATGAAAGATTCACGATAAAGAGCGGGAAAATGTCAAAGCGCGTATTTGGCAACTCCACATATCGGAACAAGTACAAAAACTAACCTCGGGTCAACGACGTTTGTTCAAGGGATTTGAAGCTAACCGTTGAGTGGTTCTGCGCGAGAGTGCGTGAATTTTGCACTTGCGCCGAGAGTGGGCTGGCAAAAATCTGCCAAAGCCGCGCGCAAGTGGTTTATCCTAATATTGATTTTGCGGATTGCATGATGAGCTACCAACGTTCGTTGGTGGAAAATTTGCAGCCCTTTTATTTTTCACCCGCGGATTTATGTTTTCGGTTTTTTTTTTCCTTTCTGTAAATATCCTTCGTCAACGGAATGGGGTGGGACCGCCTTTTCTTTATGCTCTATGCGTTCCAACATATATGATCAGCGGATTAAATGCTTAGGAAATTTCAGCGCTCGTTGAACAGAAGAAACATGTTCCAGTAAAAAAAAAACGATAGGTAGGTATTTGTTTTGCAGTGCAATTGAGACTATGAATCAAATTATCAGAATCCGTTTGCAATCAGCGAAGCGCGAGTTTTTTCCTGAATAGAAATTAAGTAAAAAATTACAGCTTCGCGAGGGGTTTGAAATTTAATTTCCCGTGATTCCAAATTCGAGCTTTTCTCTGTTATAAATCAGGAGCTACAAATCGGCCTTTGAATGTGGCTTAACGAGAGCAAAGCAAAATTTAAACGCAACTTTTAGGCACGTGCCTAAAAGTCCTGTTGAATTTTGAGTGCACCAAATCATTTAACCAAGCATCGAATCGAATAGGGTTGTAATGCTTTCTGAAGGCTGCATCAGGTTCAGGAGCAGCAAGCACGCATTGAGGTAAAAGAAATTAATCTGTGAATTATGATCTTGCCTAATCCGGAATAATGTGTTTTATTAGCGAGAGTTTTCGTTTCTGGTTGAATGCATAGCGCCTAGAATCAGTAGGAGATGTTAATTTTTAATATATCAGATGAGTCATATAAATTTTCGAGGTATTAGCAGCATAATAAAAACAAACTACCAGGTTCAGCAAAACGGTGGGATTTCAAATTAAGAAGATTGAACACAGCAAAATAGGGTAACTCAGTCAAAAGGCATTTTGTCTTCAACTGTTGGCAGTTCCGTTGACAGAAATGACAAAAATGACAGAGATGACAAAAATTTACAAAAAGCACAAAAAATTACCAAAATGACACAAATGACAGAAATGACATTAATTACAAAAACTACGAAAGTGTCAGAAATAGACCAAAATTAAAAAAAACTTACAGAATTGACATAATGATTAAAATGTCAAACATGACAAAAATAAGAAAATACACAAAAACTACAAAATAACAAAAAAACGAAAATGACAAAAATGACAAAGATGTCAAAAGTTGGAAAAATTACAAAAAATGATAATTGACACAAATTACTAAAATGACAAAAAAAAATGACAAACATTACACAAATGATAAAATTGACTAAAACTAAACAATTTTGTCATTTTCAAAAATTTTATCTTTTTTTTCAGTTTCATCATTTGTGTTTTTCTGTGCGTTTTGTTATTTTTGGTTGTTTTTTAGTTTTGTTCAGTTCTTTTTTATCATATTTTACATATTTTCCTTTTCACGTTTCACTGGGTTTCTGATTTATTTTTGTCATCAAACGTCTAATTTTGTTCATGTATTATATCCCTTCTTACTTTGGTATATTACTTAAGGCTACGAGTCGTTGAAAGAGGAATCAGTACGAATCTTAGATTCAGAAGTCAGCTTCGAAATTTTAATACTGTTCTTATTTTTGATCTCAGCGAACTTCCACTTAAATTTATTTTTTCACCTTTCTCATCTGAATTGTTTAGTTAAAATTTCTACTGAAAAGAACCGTTTCCGCCTTTTCCTTAACAAAACATTATCGGTAATTGACGGCTTTTTCTCGTTAAAAATGGAAAAGATCGATCTATCATAGATCGATCTTCAAGCTCCAATTTTTTAGGTGCAGGGTGGCCATAGAACTGAGAAAACCGGGAAAAAACCGGGAACTTAAAATCGTACTGGGAAAAACCGGGAAAATTACACAAGAAAGTCCAAATTAATTTTTGATTCCAAGATCAGGGATTCAAACTAAAATTTGGATTTCAGAATTGTAATTTAATTTTACCAGACAGAATTCAAAAGATAAAAAAAATTGGAAGGAGATCATAAGTTTTGAATTCCAAGACTATTCTTATTTTTTCTCAATTACCTCTAAATTGGAAAAACTCACAATATTTACCGGAACTTAAAGTTTAAAACTATATTTGAAAACGTGATTAAAATTTAAAATGTCACTTAATTATAATGACATGCGGTACATGAACAAATTCAGGTACCACATGTCATAGCAATTATTGAATAAATCAATCAATCATATAAAAACAAGTAAATCAAAGTGAATTTTCGAATTCACTTCACTTCAAAGCTCTTCGTTGAAAACTTGGAAATGTAAAAAAAAGCTTCTGTTATAATTTTCCAGTGATAGTGTTCAATTCAAGAGCTAAACACAGCATAGTGAAAAAATTAAAAATAAATCTAAAAAATCATCTTTACGTACGGCACTGTCTTTTCTGTAGCTTCAAGACAATAAATGGGAAACTTTCTGTCATCATACGAACTGTTTGTGAAAAAAAAATCATCAGAGGGTCTTGAACTTTTTTTAAGCTGAGCTTACGAGATTCTTTTTTTTTTTATTCAAATCAGTGGTTTTCATTACATTGAAAATTCTGAATCACAACTTTTAAAGCTTGAATATGTTACGATGTATACTAATGAACTAATAAACTTCTAACCTGACCCGTGGCAAAAATTTGAAGTAAGTAAAATAATTTCCAGTCGAAATCTACTCAAAACATCTATAGGGATTTTTAAGAACAATGTAGAGTAAGGTGGGGTAAATGTACGAGCTAAGTAAAAGTACGTTTTGTGATTATCACAAACTAAGGACAGCAAAATTCATAACTCTGAAAGATTTGGACAGCCTACATCTAGACATAATTCTTTTTCGTACTAGTTGAAAATACTTCGAAAAATGAGGTAAAGTAGCATTTTTGCGTAAATGATGTAATATTTAAAATAACGGCAAACATGATTGAGCAATCAAAATTCTGGCTTTCAATAAAAGTTTTAACGTGTTTGTTTATTTGTTTTCAACCAATATCGAATGCCGAAGAAAGAATTTCATTAATATGTCTCTGCTTTGCACAATAAATTCTGAACTACAAGAAACCTTAAAGGGGCAAAAGTACGAACTGCAAATGGAGCAAACGTACGAATGATATACAGGGTCCAAAGTTTGAACTTTTTCTTTAAATACACTGGAAACATCAGCGCATATTTTTTGTATCTACATAGACGTGTTCGCGCAAAAAATTGCTCAAATACGATGAGAACTGGATTTTGTAAACCAGATGAATATGGACAATTAGTAGAGAACTCCGAATTTGCTCAGGTTGTTTGCCTATGTATAGGATTTGTGTCAGAAACGAGCACAGAAGCTGCTATTGTAGGCAAAGATTGATATAAAATAATTTTCCTCTTGACTTCATGCAGAAAGGAGGAATTTTGAACGGTCGTACTTTTACCCCACATCATTCGAACTTTTGCTCTAGAGGTGGGGTAAAAGTACGTTTCGATAGCAGTAAGGTATTTTCACTATAGCTATCAAATGCGTCGGTCGACTATCCTCGTAATTTTTTAGAAGAGAGATAAAAGTCTAAGGAATCATATGCTGTTTTTGTTTTTTTTTTTTGGAAAAACAACTGCTAAATTTTCTAAAAATAGCATAGCACTAATGTCGTACTTTTACCCCACCATACTCTAAAGAATTTACAAGACCTTTGTATCGAAGGTGTGCTTATATAGAGAGAAATCATAAAAATGTTAGAATGCATTGTATCTCCCTCACAATATATATTCGTATTTCGAGTAAAGTATTAAAAAAAATCCTTGTTTTTTAATGTCTAAAATAAGAGTCAATCTCACTCATCGCTAGTTTTGAAGTACATTTGAATACTAAAAAACTTTTCCAATCTCACCAAAAAGTTACTTTTTGTTTCTTTGGAAGGTTTACACAAAAATCAGAAAATTTGTGATGGTTTGAAAATTAAATTATTTTTTATATGATTTATAAATCGTAAACATTTTGAAATTTTTCTACAACTTTTAAGTAAAATTGTAGATAAAGATAATCACTTGTTAAATGTAGAATAAATTTATTAGAAATACTTTACTCGGGGTTTTAAAATCATAAAAAGTTTAAAATTTTTCAAGCTTTCGGTACTATCTTCAACATTTTAGAATGTTTGAACCAATAGATGAAGTTCATATATGACTTAATTTGATCATCTAGATTCACGAGTTTACTGAAGACATGAATACAAAAATTTTCAATGCTTCAGAAATTTGGACTTACAAAATCATTTTTTTTCCAAAATTTCTATCTTTATTTTCAACTAACTTATTTTAAGACTTTGAATAGAATTTTTTGTAAAAAATACCTATTGAAAGTCTTATTGACCATTTTCATAAATGTAAACCTGTCTGACCTTGTTGTCATGTCTTCAAGCTAGTTGCAGACATCATCAATCATCAATCAGACATCAAAAAAGAGATGAAAATATAAATAACTGGATGTAGCTCATCCAATTACTGGAATATGAAGTACCGACATTTTTTCCATAAGCTTCCAATAATAAAAATATTTTTGTGATGTTCGAATGTTCGTATTTTGATCAAATATGTGAATTTGAAAAGAGATAAATAAAATTATACGCAAAACTTTTAACAATCTCTTTTTTTGTAATAATGTGAAATGTAGGAATTTTAATTTGAATTTTGAAACATCAAAATTATTTTGTTCTTACATAACCTTTTACATTTTAAAGCTGTTAAGATTTTCATTATGTTAATCTTTGCAAATTTACAAATGAGAGCAGAAGTAAAGCAATGATTGAGCTAACAGATACACATAATTTCATGCCGCACCTCAAACCAAGCAACTGTCTTAATTATCCATTTTTTTTAAGTAATTCCGTTAATTCAACTATTCTTGTATTAGATATTTTATAATTTCTTAAAATCATTTTTCGTTTACTTGTGGAACTGTGTTTAAAATTTACGAAGGATTTTACGAAGGATTAAAAAATAAATTAAACAACAGAACCATTTACAAAAAGAAATTAGAGTCTAAAATATTATCCAAAAAAACTCACAAACCAAGGGATGATAGTAAATTTGGTAAAAATTTCTACAAATTATAAATTTTCATTTAAAACATGTTATTTAAAAAGTTGGTACCGTGAATAGTTTATTATTTGGTCATACTTTCTTCGAATATGAAGTAGATAAGGTTAGAGAACAATTATTTGAAAACAAACGGATCTACAAAAATTTTATGCATAGTTTTTAATTAAGTGAAATGACAAAAAAGACAGCCTTTTCTAAATATTTTCAAAATGAATTAATTTTTGTGAAAGTCATATTTTTACTGAATTTAATAAATTTGCATTCATGTTTTTAGTAAACTTGTGAATGTAGATAAAATACACAAATGTTTGAACCTCGATAACCTCGAAAATGTTTCACAGTGTTAGCATAACTCAATTGTTAAAAATCCGATAATGAAACTATATTTCACAAAATTAACCACAACACTTCAGGTAACTCAAAGAAACTAAATTTGTAGTATTTGGTACAGTGGTTTCTGAGATACAGCATACCTAGGGTTACCATATCCCGCAATGCTAAAAAGAGTACAATGATAAAAAAAATGCGAAAAGAGTTCAAAAAACTTTATAAAAAAACAGAACGCTTTAGAGTCATTCAAATACTGACAATTTGTTGGGAGTTTAGGTATGACTAAGCATTCCAGATTGCTTGCTTTTTCAAGACAAAAAACGAAAGATATCGAGTAAAATGCCTGGATTTATCTAATTCTAAACAAAATTCAAACTAAAACTACATTTTTTTCACAATGTATGATTTTTTGGGCTTGTTTCATCGAAATACACGAGCAAAGATTTTTTTTAGAAATGTAAAATTTGAATTGAACACCGCTGATGTGACTCAATAAAGAATAATTTTTCATGTGTTCATTTTTCACTTTTTCTCTTGAATTTTCATGAGAAAAGCCATGGTCATGATCTGAATTGCAATATTGCCCGGTTTTTTAACTGAAAATTTTAAAATCCAATGCCCGGATTTTTTTGGGTTTTTGGGTAAAATGCCCGGGTTTTCTCGGCCCGAATACGCTCAGAAAATGTCTGGAAAACTTAGAAATGTTGTGTATAATAATTATAAATTTTCTCATAATTTTTTCTTACAACTTAAGATAAGAGAAAAGTCAGGAACTGAATATTCCTTTTTGGATTATTCGAAGGAAAATCAGTATTTGATGTTATGCTGTCCAATCATACCAAATCCTGAAAAAAATACTTGATAAAAAATGGGCACGTATATTTCATTTGAACAAAGTTTTAGAATTGTGCGCTACGGAGCATTTGAGTACATATATTGCTTTTGTGCTCTTTGATAACTGTTCGAGGGTTTATTGCATACTCAACGGCGCTCATTGCGCAAACTGTAAATTACGATTTAAAGATGCCTTCATGAATATGGGATATTTAGGTAAGGTATTGAAAGTTGTATTTCTTGTATAAGATGTGGTAAACACGTTTCATGCACTGAAACAATCAAGTTCATTTTTCTGATTAAATGGCACTCATAAAAAAAGAGTACATTTCCTACAATTTCACAAAAAGAAGAGTACGCCCAATTCTCGATCGGAAAAGAGTACGTATGGTAACCCTAAGCATGCCAAACTTCGCCATTTTCCGGCTAAGATTTGGATAACACAAGGCCAAAAAATTCACATTTTTCCGTGTTAACAAGAGACTGAAGTAAGGACGCTGAACCCAAATATGCAACTTTTTTTTCTATCTTCTCGTGTTTTTTTATAATCATAGGTTAACTTTTGGAAAAGGGTAAAAATTCATCTATTTTTTTTGGGAATAACTTTAGAAAATTCCTCAATTCGAATGTTTTAGACCTTTTTCGAAGACCACAACTAGTTTTGACTTCTGAGAAATCAGTCACTGAAGTTTTCTTTTAGCTCATTCATCACAGTCCAGTAAAATATGAAAATTTTCAGCATATTTAGAAATAATGTTTAATCAAAATGAAACAATAGATGGCTTTTAAACCATAGAGTAAGGTGGGGTAAAAGTACGTTTTGGGATTATCCCAAACCGATAACAGTAAAATGCAAACCTCTGGCGTGGTTTGATAGTGATTTGGACTGCCTACATCCAGCCATAATTTTTTTTTCGTAGAAATCGACAATAATCCGAAAAAATGAGGTAAAGTAGCTTTTTTGCTTAAATGATGTAATATTGAAAATAACGGCAAACTTGTTAGAGCAATCAAAAGTCTGACTTTCAATAAAAGTTTTAATGTATCTGTTTAGTTGTTTTCAACCACTATCAAATGCCGAAAAAGAATTTAATTATTATGTCCTGTTCTGCATAATGAACTGTGAACTTGAAGGGGCAAAAGGACGAACTGCAAATAGGGCAAAAGTACGAAGGGTCTACTGAATAATCAGAACGAAAAATTTAAACTTCCTTTTAAAATGCACTGGAAACATTAGCGCATAATTTTGTTTCTACAAAACTTGCTTGCGCGAAAAATAGCTAAAATACGATGAGAACTGAATTTCGTTAACCTGCTGAATAAGAATATTAGTGGAGAACTCCAAATTCTCGCAGGTTATTCGCCCATGTACAGGATTTGTATCAGAAGCGAACACAGAAGCTGCTGCTATAAGCACACATTGATATAAAATAATGTTCCTCTTGACTTCATGCAGAACTATGAAATTTCTAATGATCGTACTTTTACCCCACATCATTCGAACTTTTACCCCAGAGGTGGGGTAAGAGTACGTTTCGATAGCAGTTAGGCGTTTTCACTACTGCTATCAAATGCGTCGATCGATTATCTTCGTATTTTTTTTTAAAAGAGAAAGTCTAAGCAGTCAAACGCTGTTCTTGATTTTTTGGAAAAACAACCGGTAAAATTTTTAAAAATAGGATAGCATTAAGGTCGTACTTTTACCCCACTATACTCTAAGTCAAATCGATTCGCAGTTGTCAACAAAATGTTATTGGAATTAAACCTTCGATAACAATCCTCATAAATGTTCTTCAGTGATGTCAGTTATAGTATTTTTTTTCAATTAAATCTATTAGGCTTGTAGATTTTTTCGCAAGCTTCATTTCTTTGAAATTAGAATAGCTAGGGAAAATCCTAATCCTTTATGAAATGGAGGGTAGTGGTAATAAACAGATTCTAAATCAGTTTTATTATCGGGTTGTTGTTTTGTTTATCATAGAGGTGTCATACCTACACCTTCTACCTTTAGATTAAAAACGTTTCCAAACACTCATGCAATACATAATAAAACATTGAAATCTGCAGACGTATATTCAGTAAAAGCCAATCTTATTCTGAGTACGAATATCTACCAAATGTCAATCTAGGCAATGTTCTGTGTTCATTCCAACTGTCCAACAGAATTCTTTAGTATTTAACTATCTCCCTTATAAGAAAAGTTCACTTTAAAATTGAATTGAAATGCACAATTCCAACAGTTCGATTTTTTTATACGTCGCATTAGACTGAGTCAAATTTGTCTAATTAGATACGAAGTTACAGTCTTCAACAAAGTTTTTTAGCGGAAAATTTCCTTTAGAGAGTTAATAAATTGGCACAAAAACTATAAGCAGGCTCGGTTCCACAGAATTAAATGATGTTGATTTTTCAGTACAAAATATTCAATTTTCTTATACAAACTTAAATGTTCTAATTTACTCATGTAAACGTTACTTAAAATTCATTTATCTTCCTTAAGGGCTTAAATTTTCAGCAGAGTAGAATGCTAACCAAGCTTTTAGAAGTCAGACTAAGTTTTTAAGATCCCGTTTCAGAAAATTTGATTTGTTGTTATTTGAGTATCAAAAAAGTGTGTTCCGTAGACAGATTGAAAGACACGGTTCAAATAATTGCCTTAACGGTTTAAAATGAAGATTGCTTAAAGAAGCAAAAACTGTCATGTATTTTAGAAATCTGATAAAAAATTATTAACCGATGACGATTCTTGTTTTTTTGGCGTTAAATAGTAGGTAACAAATGTTGTACTAAGGAAGTCGAATTTAGTCAAGAGCGCTAGGACAATGTTAACTTTGACACTTTTTCGCACATGGCGACCGTTAGAAAAATGGGGTTGGAAGTTTTCATTGTCTTCGTACCTCAATATTTCAAATGCGGTTTCAGCTTGAATATCCATTAATATCCCTTTAAATTTCACAATGTATACTTAAATTAGTAAATTTGTTTTTATTTATCAATGTTTTCACCAATTCAAAAGGTGATAGAAAAGCGAAGGTTCCCCGTTCTCATTCCAAATTGGTCCAAATTCTAACAGATTGCCAAATCAAGATCCGAACGCCCGCCGTTATCGTCAATCGATATTGTCGCGTACCTACCTACAGCTAAATCCCTCGGAGCAAATTGGACCTTCCAAAAACCACCCCAAAAAAGCGCAATCAAATCAAAGGGATTACGTTGGTCATTACGCGTCCCCGGAATTAACGTTGTGACAGAGAGACGCGCCGTATCGCTTACCATTGACGATTGTCAACGACGGCGGCCACCGGTCACTTTTTCCTAGGCATCCGACATCCGTCAAACGGATTTGGCAGGGATTTTGCGGCGGCCTGACCAATTTGGACTGCTACCTAGTTAGTTAGTTGGTACTACCACACCCCACCTGAGCCAAAAACTGAGAGAAAAAAAAACGCACATCATCCCTTTCATGTCCGTCATGGATGCGTCATTCATTGACCATCAACGAGCGGGGAATCGAGGAGTGACCCTTCGGCCACCAAAACCCGGGGGATTGGCTGGCCGGACGCAATAAAGCACCGTTGACAGTTATTTGAGTCCCGGCTGATGGTGGCCCGTTTGTTCTTCCGGATTATTACATTCCAGTGCGAGTCCCGATCGACGTGTGTTGCCCAGCAATCGTCTCGGGATAAATTTAGTTTTATTACCGGGAGGATGACGACGACGGGCGCGTGGATCAAGCAGAATGCGTATGAATGAGCCAACAGCAGGATTAGTTTTGCACATACACACATTTGCCGCCGGCCGTGTGTGTTTACATTCGCCTGGATTCTCTACTGACCCAGAGGCCCCGGCAGATTATGTCGTAAATTTTGGACAAATATTTATGATTCCGGTCGGTGCGTACTGTTCCTACACGTACCAAGTATGTGTCCGCCAAGCGATTCATGATTTCAGCAGTGCGTGCTTTGGTGCGTTGACGGGCCCGATTTGTAATGAACTCACTCGGCGATTATACGAGTTGTCGTAAAATTTGCTGCCTATTTGTAGCGTTCCCGGCCAAACAATGGGTAATGTGTGAAATTTGGTAACGACTCGAAATTCGAGGGAGAGGGTGTCCTTCTAACTTAACGAGGTTCTGGAAATGGATGGTCAATGACATCATTACTGGTTCATTAAAATATAGATTCTGATTTCATCTGAGCGCAGAATACGATGTTGTAGTTATACTGCTTAAAGCTAAGCTGAGCCAATATTTAAACCAAAAAAAAAAAAAAGAATTGATTGAAAAACCTCAAGAAGTTTGTATACAAATTAATTTGGTAGTTATTTTTGAAGCACTGAATTAAAAAACAGACGTTGGATTTATTTACAAATTCACGTAACCTCTCATAATGAAAACTTTCGCTAGACTTACGTACGTCAAGCGTTTGAAAACTAACAAAAATCACGATGGTCGCGTGATTCTTATTATACATTATTTTACCAACAGTAAATTACAGAATTTCATCAAGTTTTTATTGCAATTCCATTATCTAGAAAGTTATTCTAAAGGAGAAAAAGGATCCAGTTGGTTATGCTAAATGACCGTCCAACAGGTTTCACGTGCGATTCGTGAATGTTCGTCTTTGACTTGTTAACAAATAATATAGACTGTCCACAACTGCAACAAAACATCAACATTCAGGCGCCAACTAGACGAATTCTTCAACAGAACTTTCTATGGATACCATACAGCCTTCGCACAAAATCATCCTTTGTATAACTGTTGTCGTGTTTTTTCCAATTAGGTGTCAAACGTTTTTAACTCTAATATTTCCAAAAATATATTAAAAAATAGTAAACTTAGTTCAAGAAATTATTACATGTTTAGTTTGGGATATGATTGTGTAAATATAATCAAAGACATTAATAAATAAAATAAAATAAATATAAAGATGAGAACACGACACATTAGTTATCTCAAGGAATTTCAATTTTACCCCTGGTAAGAACAATTGATATTCGAAATGCACTCAGCACCTAGAAAGGCTATATAAGCTGGCACTTTTTAAAAATGGCCCATTCTCTACGCCGCGCGTGAGGTGACGATAGTCAGGTCGAGTCAGAGTCTTTCCAGCAAACATTTTTGTAGCTATATTCGTATGTTGTTTAGATATACGTTTCAAATACATTATAAAATGATCGTATGAAAGTTGAAAAAAAAAATCATTTATCTACCAAAGTGGAGGCAATACACATACATAAATTTCATTTCTTTCTAAAGTGACGAAAACTACACCAATTGAACGATATTCTACACCTTATCCGTGCCCATCGAAAGAATGCAAGAGAGTGTAAAATTTTGCTCTTATAGCCTTCAAATCGTTGCCAACGACAATATTTTTCAGTTCTCTCATTGGTCAATTTATTACTCTATTACTATCTGATTTTTATCCATACGGATGTACTGCTGGTTGCAGAGAGAACATGACGATGATTTTCTCACTTGAAGCCCGCGCGGGAGCAAAATCATTTCAAAATTTACGAACATGGCGGGTTTTCTATCATATCCGATTTGGGCTTGTGATATAGCTCAGTTGGCAAGTCTGTTGTCTCCTGAGCCGATGTCCGCGAGTTCGAGCCCAAGAGTAAACATCGAACACTTTTGTACCGGATAAGTTTTTCAATAACGATCCGCCAACTGCAACGTTGATAAAGTCGCGTATGTCATAAAGATGGTAAAACGACTATAATCGAAGCAAAAAAAAATCATATCCGATTTAAACTGACTTCAGACGACATTTTATACAATTTTTTCACTATGCAGTTGTAATTGCGATTCGCATCACCATTGTTATCATTTCTGATACGATTTCATGTTTACTAGGTTGTCAACTGATTCCTGAAATCGATGTGGATGAAGTGACATTAGCTACTACGAGAATAAGGTAAAAACTCACAAGTCACAAAAGTTTACCCGAAGTGACATTCCTCACCTAAAGCCAGGATGGATACTCAAATTCAATTTTTGGTTTCCCTCATTTTTCCCGACTTTTTCCGGCAAGGTTTCACGGAATTTCCTATTCTTTAAACCAAAAAAAAAATCAGCCCTAAAAGCTCTATTTAACGGTTTTCTACCTTCAATAAGCGTTTAAATTGTAATTTTTTAGTTAAATAAAAAAAATAATGACATATTAAGGATCATTTAAATTTTTTTAAACTTATTCAAAACAGCGGCAAATAAGTAAATTCCAATAACAAAGAAGGTAATTTTTAAATATTATGTGCAACCATTATGTATTTTATTTGTTCTAAAAACCTCGTTTGAATGTATTTTATAAACTTTGTAAAACCCCTAAGCATTCAAGAAAATAGATCGATTTTCAAGACGTGAATTCAGTTCAAAAACTGTCTTGATTTCACCGTGTGAATTTAGATCAGAAATTAAGTGATGTGTTCCGCGTTGATTTTATCCATG
Source organism: Uranotaenia lowii (assembly GCF_029784155.1). Lineage (NCBI taxonomy): Eukaryota > Metazoa > Arthropoda > Insecta > Diptera > Culicidae > Uranotaenia > Uranotaenia lowii. The sequence continues at coordinate 115,339,757 of NC_073692.1, forward strand.
CAACCACAATGATACCAAAACTTTCATTTCTTTCCCCTTAATAAATCATTTCAAAATATTTCCTGAATTTTTATTTTACAGTGGACGACAAATGGTCGGATTTGGACCAGTCCGAACTTAACGCCATCAGCATTTTTTTTTTTCGAAATTTCAGTTGAATATGCTAAGGTTTTTTTACGCGGTATGAATTCCGTCGATAATGTATAGGATTTGGAATATTTTTTCTCAAAAAACCGTGTTGATTCGCGAGAGCCGTGTAGAAAAATCGTATCCATGGCAAAAACCCGTGTAAAAAGAAGCCTTGTTAGAAAATCTGAGCAAAACCAATCCGCATAACATAACCAAATTAATCCATCTAGAAACTATAAGTAGTTTTGAATCCAAAAAACTAATTTTCGTCAATCATATATCTACGCTATTTCAGTCTTGTAAATGAGATTCAAATTCTATGGTTTAGACTTTTTTCATGGCGATGGCGAATATTCGTTGAAAAGGTTAATAAAGGTCCAAAATGTTAAATTTTTACATAACTCAAAAGATTAGCTCAAAGCTCGTTACAATCCCTGTAAATGAATCTTACAAGATTGACAAGTTTTTCCCGGACTTGCCCGGATATTTTGGAAAGATTCGGTCCGGCCCTGTTGCCCGGATATTGCCCTGATTTATTCACTTAATTTGCAAAACCAAACAAAATCTCAAAATGAGTAATAATAATCTTTTATTTTTGCTTCCAAAAACGTTTTTTTTTTGGAGTAATTTTCATCAAAATAATCATGAAAGATTTTTTGGAAGTCTTAAATACGATTTAAAACCTGTTGAAGTGCTTCGATTAAAAAAACGTTTCAAGTGTGAGTTTGTTTTTGAGAACACGGTTTGGGAGTTAGTTTTTTAAAGTTTTCAGTTATCCTGGAGCAATAGATTGACTGAAATATTATGCACTGAGCAGCTGAGCCAAAAATTCTCGATTTCTTGGAGGAATTCCCGACTTTTTCCCGCAATTTCCCGATTAATTTTAAATCCGAACTTTCCCGAATGAGTAGCCACCCTGTAAAGCGACTTCTGAAATCGAGTTACTCGGGTGACTCGACTATCGCCAACTCACGCGCGGCGTAGTATAAGGCCAATGTTTCTGAAGCATTCTCAATCGAATTCAAAAAATGTACTAAATTTTGCTTCAAGAAAAACGTTTTAACCAATCAAACAGAAGCCAATTTAAAATTGTTAATGGCGCTTAAACAACCAGTATCTATGACTTATTGGGTGACGTTTTAGTCATCATTAGAAATTTGTTACTTAATTTATCGGCCTTATCGGTGAAAAATGATGTCTTTTTTAGTAGGTATATCTTAAGATTGTGAAATTTTATAGACGGGGATAAAAAGTTAAAATAAAAGCAAAGATGGTGAAAATTATCGGATAGAATTTCAGAAGACTTCCCTAACAAAAGACAAATGTTTGCATAACTCGAGAACCGATCAAGCAAATGGACCCCAAATTTGGCATGGAAGGTAATTTGGGTACTTGAATGTTTGTATGATTATTTTAGATCCATCCCTTTTTCCAGTAGGTGAAACGATGAGTATAACAATTTTTAGTATAACTCGAGAATTATTCGGTCAAACGGAACCGAATTTAGCATGGATTGATTTTTGGGTACTAGAAAGCTTTTATGAATATTTGGTATCCCTCCCTCCTTTCACTGGAAAAGTAACCGGAGTTAAGAGGGGTTGTCATACAATTTTTAGAATAGCTTGAGCACTTATCAAGTAAACGGAACCAAATTGGAAATTTTTCAGAGTCAGTGCCAGTTTTATTCGGGTTCCTCAAGGATCCGTTTTGGGGCCATTATTGTTCAGCATGTTTATTGATGATCAACCAACTGTAATTAAACATAGTAAAATTCATATGTTTGCAGACGGCGCACACAGGAGTATTTCACCCAAAAACCTGGCCAAAACTCAAAATTTCAATTTCATTGGTTACTTTTATGTCAATGTTTATTTGATTCTTGAATAAATTTAGCACCATGGACCGGTCAGTTTTTTGACATCTGATTTGTTTATAAGCTGTTGCAACTGTCGAAACTTTAGTATTTTAATGAAATAGAATTTTTCTACAAATCGTTGAATCAGCGCGACTACGTCATATCAATGAATAAAACTTTCGAATTTGGCATGGGTGCCATTCGAAAACGAGAAATATTTCTATTATTTTTGAGACATCAACCTCCTTTACATTTATACATAGGAAAGGGGAAGAGGGGCTCAATACATTTTTATTGGCATTACTTTTGAATTAATCAGGCAAATGGAATCAAATTCAGCATGGGAATAGTTTGGGTATACATTTTTTCATGATTGACCATTCCACCTTGCAGTGTGGAAAGAAAAAAAAAAGAAGGAGGAACCCATAAATTTTGTTGTATATGTAGCTTAACTTAACAATAAATTGAACCAAATTTGATATGAGAGAATTTTTGGGTACGATATAAGATACCTCTACCTTTTTCAAGCTGAGGAATATGGGAAGGGGAACCCTTAGAAGGTCTCATATTTGTTTTTGCATAAATAGAGAGCTTATCAAGCACAACGGACCATATTCTCCAAGAGAGATTGTATGCCAAATAATAATTTGAGACCTTCCATTTTTTCAGGGCGGAGTCGCGAGAAGGTAGCGGGTTTTAATTAAAATTTTATTTGGCAGAACTAGAAAGCTTATCAAACTTATGTTGCCAAATGTGGCGTGTGACGTTATTTAGACACTAAAGAGAGGGGAAGAGGCTGGGGATTCTAAACCATTAGAACAAATATTTTAGCTCTCATTTTGACACTCATGAATCTTATAAAAATAGATTAAAAATGTCAGATCTTGAAAACCAATTTAAATCTTTTCGTAATACAATACTTCAGCTGCAGCTCTAATTTTAAAGCGGTTGTTGCAAAATTATGTAACTTTCATTGAAGATGATGGCAAAAAATAGATCAAAATTGTAATAATTTTTTCCAATTTAGATTTATTTTTGGAAGGAGTAGCAAAGCATACCGGGTTAGCTAGTTGCAATATAAATATTTCTTAATTATTTGAATTCAAAATAATACCAAATAACTGTTTTAAACATATTTACGTAAAACGTATGTGACAGAGAATTATTATTAATCTTTATAAATTTTCACATAATTTGTAAAAAGAATAACTACGAATTCCTGTACTTAAAGTAGATATATTGATATTGATAAAATGTATGTCATTGTCAAGTTGGATAGATAAAGCCTAACTGCTTTGTAGGAAAAGCCAAAGTTGATGAATTCGCATAGGGCATAGGGCAATTTAATAGGAAACTCGAAACTGAACACTGCGCTCTACTTGGTTCTATTACATTAGTCTACAAAATTTTAAAAAAATCGTGTACTGACTGACAAATATTTTTTATGTCAAATCGGGCACTGAATTCAAAAATTAAATTAAAAAAATTCCCAGGAGGACAGTTTTTGAGTTATGCTTCATGAAATTTTTTATTTTTGCATATTAAAGATTAATAAATTTGTATTGTTGATATTACTGAATTTAGGATAGCAAAAGTTATAAAAAACGCATTTTATTAGAGAAAATTTTCTTTTATAGACAGTTTTAGACTTGATGATAACATTTTATGAATCTGATTTTCTATGGAACCTAAATATCAATTCAAAACAAAGATTTCAAGTGGTTATTTATGAAAATCAGTTGAAAGTTGATGAACCTCATCCGCGCTGTAGACTCAAGCAACCTCTCTCCATGTTAAGATCTTGCTGAAATTTGGCATGTGATCTTCTGGTAAACTAATAAGCAATTCAAACTTGGAGCGAGTTCGATTTGTCATGTTTAGTTCTGCATATACTCAGATTAGTACACTGCAGTTCGTTAAATTATTCAAAAAAGCAAAAATTACTGTTATAAAAAGGTAACCATAATTTCTTCAATTTTCAACCGATTTTGAAAAATAACCATTTGAAATCTTTGTCTTGAATTGATATTTAAGGTTTATAGATTTTTAAAATATTACCATCACGTCTAAAACTGTCGATGAAAACATTTTTCATAATTTTGTTTATCATAAATTCACTTATATCAACAAAACCGTTGATCATACGCAAAAATGAAGTTAAAATGATCGATAAAAAATTTATCCACCTTCAATATGCAAAAAAAATCTAACTAAATATATCCGAGATATTTGAATCTAAGTTCAAGTACTTCTTTTAATTTAAAAAAAAATATTTGAAGCATAACTGAAAACTGTTCTACTGAGTTTTTTTTTCATTTTCATTTTTGGATTCAGCTCCATTTCACATTTAAAGTGATCTCCTGTTAACTAAGTTTTAAAATGCGGTTAACTTGTGTTATTAATATATTGTTCAAATATCAATCTAATGATGACATATAATACCATTCTGTGAACCATTTATTAAATTTAAAACTGATCCGTTGCATCCGTTCGACAACATCGTAGAGATGACCTTTTAATAAAACTGCTCTGTACAAATTTCAAATCGTAAACATGGAGTCCTCAACTTTGTTTTCCAAGATTTATTTTGGGTTATCCAGGTTTGTTAAGTAACAAAAGTTTTACTTTAGCTAAGATCCATACGGTTAAGCTGCGTTGAATCCCTCTTCTCGAATTTTGCGTAGATAAGTTGATTATTGATCTAAAATAAAATTAGAGAAATTTGGTCAACGGGCAATTTCTACTAAAGCAAAGAAAAAAAAATTACAATTTTGGCAATTTGCACCACATGTTCCAGGCGTTCGTCATCCAGCGAGGTTACCGCTTGGTGGGCATCCTCCAGAGTGACGGTCAGCTTTTCCAGATTCATTTGGGCACAGTCGGCCCGAACCAGGGCAATCGTACCGAGAAACTTCCACAGATTGCTGCCGCAGCTTTTGGCTTCCTCAACGATACGTCTAGCCATGATGCGCGTTTCGTCCAGCTTTCCCGCCGTCAGATGATGCTGGCACATTTCGTGATACAGGAAGGCCCGCTCCAAGGCGTACCGTGAGTATGGAACCCGCTTTTCAAGAAGAGTAATTTGATTCCTGCAAGGGGGGTTTGATGTAGGTTTGGGAGGGGAAAAAGTATTTGGTGATCTTACTTATAGGCGATGTATCCATAGTCCGGTGCCGCTGGATCTCTGTAGGTGGATTTATCTCCGAAAATTGGTACGATGATCTTGTCGTCATCTCTTATCAGAGGAAGTTGGAATAGAATCAGCAACCGATCCTGCAGAGGTTCATCCATCAAACCCGTCGGAATGACATAACTATCGACGATCGCTAACCCAACCAGATTGCAAACTTCGTTGACGAACTTATAGCGATCGGGAAAGACGCGTTCCGTTTTCAGTTGATAATAATTCCACAGTACATCTGCGGTATATTCGCGTAGTTGAAGCAGCTGATTCTGATTGCGAAGTTCGTGCATACGATCCAGCTGATTATAGACGTCTCGGTATGTTTTATAGCGAATTTTAAAAATATTGTCCATGAGATAGTCTTTAGCTTTGTCTGAATTGCCGAATCGATTTCGCCGATAGGTGTAAAAAGGTGTTCTGGATTGAAGACTTTGCAGGCCATCATGAACCTTTTCAAAGCACTCTTCTATGGTATCCGAGAGAACTTTTGAACTTTCCGGTGCTTCTGGAAGGTTAACAGTTTTCTCCCAAACACCACCTTTGCGTAAGGTATTTAAAAATGCCAAATCTTTCCATCCATGATTCAGATAAACTTGACCCAAAGTTCTAAGGTTTTTATCCTGTCGTTCCTTCTCCCGGATATGAGTCTCCCGTTCGATTATTTCAACTAAACTCACCGCATCGCATTCTCCTTTTGCTCGTTTGATCTTCCAAGCGGGTCGATCATCAGTAATAGCTTGAGCACGTTCTTCTGCAATTGCCTTCAGTCGATGTCGTTGCTCATACAGACAAGGCCCAGCTCGGAATCCCAAAACATTCTCGTAGTTTCGATGCGCCAAACGAATTTCTCCATCAAAATCTTTCTTACGATGTCCTCCGAAAGGCTTGGCCCTGTCAGAGGTTACCCTAACGTGTTCCTCAAACTCATCGATCTCGAACAGGGTGTGACATTCGTGTAGTGAAAGGTCAAAATCTTCTCCCCGGGGGTCTTCCTCATCTCGCTCAACGGCTAATCCTTCCCTGACACTGGCCAGTGCTTTTATTCGGTCCGAATTTTTCAGTTCCGCAACGCTTTTTCCGAAATGAGAATCCAGCGCATACGGATTAGCCTGGACCGCCTTGCCATAATTTCCGGAGGCCACCGCATAACGACCCATACGCTTGGCATGAATCGCCAGCTCCCGGAAGACCACATGTTGTTGCTCTTCGGGCCAGGCAAGTTCCAACTTGGAGCCCATTTTGCGGAAAACGATAACAACTGCAGATTTCTTTGGTTACTGAGATTTTTTCCAATGTGTCTGTTATTTAATTTAAAGAATTTTTCCGAGAACCCACTTTTCAGAACGGTATAAAAAAAATCTTCGCGAAATACATGAATAAATAGAAACAAAATTATACGGGCCTGTATCACGCGATATCCAACTGGTAACGGTAGCGCTTTCAAAAGCATTCATCAAAAACCAGGAACCAGGATCAATGGCAGTTCAACAATGCTGAACAAAGTATAGAGAAAGAAGAATCATATGAACGTGAACAGTTATCGTGGTATCAAAACAGAACAAAACAAGAACAAGAATAACACGTGGACTGTGTTTGTCTAGTAGCATTTGTAATTGTGTAGGGGTGCAAGTGAAACGGACACAACGGGAATGATATTCATCCCGAAAGCGGATTTTCGTCCTCCATCAAAAGGGGCGATTTTTTTTGCTTCCACCGTGCCGTCCCGCGATGACATACGCGATCGTTTCATGTCACTCATTCAAGCGTAATATTTTTCTCGGTGAACATTTAGCATCATTGATGCGTTCAGTTTGATGTGCTATAAAATATGGGACGGGTCATCGGACTGACAGCACTGTTTTGCTTCGTAACAAGGACGTGTGACTATCTTCGGTTAAATGTTTTATAGGTTTTCAATGCTTTTCTATCGCCATGAGTGTCGAATTATGAAAACTGTAATGTAAAACATAATAAATATGAAAATTGAAAAAAAATGTATAGAGTGCGGCGAATAGGATTTTTTTTTCCAAATTACAAAATCTAAGCCGTATTAGTGGGGGAGGGGGGGGGGGGGGCAATGGGTAGAATTGTCCAGGGCCCCTCGGCTCAGAGGGGCTCCCCGAGGAAAATTAAAATTTGAACATTGCTTCAATCATACTGATTTAAGTTCTAGAAAACTACACGCTCCTTTTTTTAAACTCAAAATGAAGTGGATTTGGTTCAAAACAGCACCCCTTAACTTTGAGTTCGATTGGGCAATCGCAAAACTAAGTTCGGACTGGCATACTCAAACCTGAGTTCGACAGCCGAACTGCAATTCGAACTTTATTCATGCCTTTATTCGTAAACAGTAAATTATTCTAGGCAAAAATAATTGCTGGAAAACTCCAGCAATCCAAATGTTTGCTGGAAACCACCAAACATTCTCCGTCTTGCTGATTTTTTCAGCACTTGATCTTCATTGCTGAAAAACCAGCAATCGATCTGTCAAACTGGACTTTGCTTTTGTTTTTGCTTTTTTCGTTGCGCGCGAAAAGTTTTCGATTGTTTCTCGTGTATGCCATGGTGGAGACATTGAATTTGATTTCCTTATTCCAGCGAAGAAGTATTGAAACAAAAGGTAAATTTCTTAACAGATAGAGTATTTCATTAAGAAACTAATAATATTATTTTCATTTCAGATGGAGTATGATGTCCAAAACTTGGTTAAAAGTGGTCAACTCACAGGCAGATATTATTTTATTTGGGTTTTAAAATTTAAATAAAAGAAGATCAAGAAAAATTAACACACCAATTTCTAATTATAAATATGACTGCCATAAGGGTTTAATATTGATATTTAAATTTAAAAACTAATTTAGAATCCAAAATTTCTGGTTGTGTTTTGGAAAAAAAAGATGCTGTTTCCAGCAATTGAGATAACTGGTTTCCAGCAGTTGAGATTGCTGGATTTCCGGCAATTGAGTTTGCTGATCGTTTTCAACAATTCAAATTGCTGGAAATTTTGCTGGAAAGTCAGCGGGACAAAAACCAGCAAAATACTCAAAATGCGGTTCGACAGCCGAACTCGCTAAGTGCTTTCAGTTCAAAACAAACAAAGAGGGTTGAATTTTCAATTCATTAGATCGATCTCAGTTTTGTTCCATGGCCGAAGGAAAAATGGGATTAGTTTTGAGTTCGCAGTTCGACCTATGTTTTGAATCATTGCAAGGAGGAAAAAGGAAACTTAACTTTAAGTTCATAGAATCGAACTATATTTTGAACCTCGGTTAAACTTAATTTTGGGTTGCGTGTAGGAAAGAAAATGAAAATCGGTTTTAAAATGTTTAATATAACAGGTTAGGGGACCCTTGGGGGATCTCGAATTTCCAACATAAATTCCGGACAAATCTAAGAAAAATTCGATGATAACTCAAAAAAAAAAAATCTATAAGAAAAAGATCATCAAAAATTTTCATTTTTTTTTTCAAAACACGTCAGCAGCGTTCAAATCTGTTTTCAAACTCCCAAAAGAAAAAAACAGTTTCGATAAAACAAGCACAGAAAAATGAGCCTTATTTAGACCTAATTTGTTCATTTTACTTTAAAAAGCCGAAAATTCCGAGTAAATCCGGGACATCTGGAATGCAAAGCCTATAATAAATAATACATCCCTTTCTCTTATTCATAGAAGAAGAAAATATTCCGGGAGTTTCCAGCGTTCTGATGAGGAAGTATTTTCTCCTCATTTAAAAAATTGCAACGGCTTTCACGGAGGATAGAGTAACTTTTTCTTCCATTAGTGAAAATTAAAAATAAAGAAATCATCAGTTTTTGAAAGAAAATATGCTAAAATTTCCAAAATATGAAGAAAGTGAAGAAAAACATTGAAAATCTTTTTAATTGGAATTTTTTCTCGGACTTTGCTGGGAATAAAATTACATAATAAAACCAGGCAATCTAGAATGCTAACTCTATAAGCATATCTAAGAATAAGTATGAAACAAAACTGTGTTTCGTTGTTGAAATTTTATTCCCATTTGAATCTAAGATTTGAAATTCTTATTGAAACTTTTCAACTGATTAAGCCCAAATTTCATATTTTTGATTCTGATGTACTTTTTTTTAAATTATCCTCTTCTAAAGGAAATATCCTGAATTCAGCAAAGCATTCTCTAAATGACCATTTTCAAATTATTATTATTAACAAAAAAAAACGCTCTCTTAGTTCAATTGGGAATATCATATATAAATATATTTCTATATTTTTAATATCCTTATATTCCTGATTAATGATTAGGTTTGTTTTGTTTGTTGTTGAATGATAGAGACTTCAAACTAAAATAATAAAAATAAAATAAAATAACATTATTTACAAAATACAATAAAAATAATGTTAAGCTGTTTTCAACATTTAATTTCAATTCTGAATTATTGTTCTTGAAAGTAACTTTTGTCCCATTTGACGAACTTTCGATAAAAGCTTTTCAATGTTTTTATTTTTTTTAATGAATAATTCTTAATTTTAAGTTTTACTAAGCATTACATTTTAAAAATTTGAACACATGAACACGATTTTTTTTGTGTTTTGAAGATATAAAAGTACAAACAATTGGATTTGAATTATAAATTTAGCAAATCCTGCTTCCTCTGAAGGTTACTTGGAAAATCCAAGTTTTGTATTTAAATTTCATTTCAAAATTGGTTGTACGATTCTAATTTGAGACTTTGAATTGTGGGCCTGCATGAAATCCAATTTTAGGTTTTGAATTTCACTGTTAAACAGTCTGTATCTCCATGAAATTTGAATTGAATTCTGTTGTATTTTAATTATTCTAAATTCTTTGTCTGAAGTCTCAAACTCTTAATTTTACTTCCCAGTAGTCATGAGAGAAATATTCATTCTGCGTTCGATGAAGCTCGTACCAATTGATGGATAATTATATGAAAAATAATTTAAATATGCATCTGTAAATTTGATTTTATCCAGAGATTTTTTTTGTGGTGATAGAGTTATTAAAAAAAAAATGTAAATTGAATTTTGCATTTAAAAGCTCTAATCATTTTTTTTTCATTTCCGATTAGTTGATTAATTCTTCCGCAATGTTTACACGTGATGGATAAGCTATTATTGTTTGAAGATATCAATCATATTGGTTATTTGAAGGTAACATAACGAACTCTTTACAATTTCTTTGTATGTTTAACATATTATGTGTTCTTTTTACAGTTGAACACATCCTCATCGACTTTAAAGGCTACGGAGAACCCCGAAAAAAGTACGACATAACAGGGGCGATTTATGAAGTTTTGGTTGATGAAAAGGAAAACATAAAATCTCATAAAATTTTTAAAAGAGAGTAAACTGTTTGAATTTATTTAAATAGATTAAAATAAATTTTAATTAGTAGTAATTTAGTAGTTGTATATTTTAATCTTCTAATATATAAAGATGAGTTGGGCTATATATGTTTGTATATATATATATGCACCTTATACAAATCCACACCGCTTAACTGATCAGCTTGAAATTTGGTACAATGATGTAAACGGACATGAGAAAGGTCGACGTAATAGTTTTGAGCCCCTCCCACCTAAGAAAAGGGACCCTCCCATACAACTTTCGTTTTTATTCCCACGAATCAAAAGTCATGGCACCATTTTGTCAACCGATTTTCGTTTCCTTTGGCGTGTTTATTTTCACCATCACGATGGGCCGAGCATGAGAAGCAACCATCCAGAGTTCACGTGTACTGGATAGCAAATCAAAGCTTGCTCAGCGTTAAAAATTCGAGCGGAGAAAAATTGGCGGGTGTTTTTTTCCTTCTACTATTCAAAGCACGTGGTACCGGTGCGAGGAATTTGATTGCAATAATGAGCCTTCATTTAGGATAAAAAAAAAACTATTCGCCTTATAGAAATAAGTGGTTAAAGATCGACTAGAAAATGCAGTGTGTAAAGTATGGATACATTAATTCATGTTCATTATGAATTGACTTATTCAGTTGAATAACTATTTGGACTGAAAACTAAAGTTCTAGCCTTTTGGAACCAACCATTTTCAAATTTTTGAAACTCCTCATAGGGAAAAAAATTAATAAAACTGAGGGTTGTAAGTTCAAGGCTGCGATCTAAAAACTTTGATTGCCGTGAAGGAATTTAATTTACAATAGGAATTAATCAATTAAACGTTCAATTTATGCAAAAAGTTAAAACCAAATGAAACGCACGAGAATGTTGGCAATTTAATCTGAAGTTTTTAGTTTTCTAGAATTCAATTTCATTTGTCAATTTTTAAATTTTAAGTTATTATTGATCATCGATGTGTTCGATTCTACCATCCAATTATAAGAAAACTAAAAAAACACATTGAATACATGCAGAGGAAGTCTTTTATAAGGTTTCAGCGGAAATCTATTTAGAAATAAAACTTAAATAGGTTTTCCATTCTACGGGGAGATCTTGAAAAGAGGTCGTTTACATTTGTTTACAAGCTTAATACTTTGGATTTTCACTAGATAACACATAGAAAAGATTGAAAATTTTTTTTATCATTTGATGATAATAAAAAGGGTTATGCAATTCAAGCTTCCTAAAATGGTGGGTGGAAAATAAGGTTGCCAGAATTTTTTTCCGAACGTATCGAAACCGGACATATCCAGCCAATTTTATCGAAAAACCTGGCAAAATCCAGCATTTGATTTCAAAATGTTCAAATATCCAGGCAAACTTGGTCAAACCGCGAAATTATTCAGTTAAAATAACGTGAAATATACTTGCAATACTTTTTTTTCAACAAACCACATCAGCAGATTTTAAATTGTATATCAAGCTTCCAAACACAAGTTATGATTATTTCTAAAACTTGCCATTTAAAACTTCTATTTGAACGTAAAAATGAAAAATTTTAATAATTAAATCTCAGTTTAAGTTACGTTTTAAAAATATTGTGAATAAATCCTGGCAAAATCCGGGCTTTTTGCAACAAAATCCGGTAAACCGGACCTGATCGGATAAATCCAGGCAACCTGGAAACCTTAGATTGAAATGTTTTTTTTTGTGATAGAAAGGATAAGCATTCAAGGGAAATTAGTTCAAATTTCCATTAGCAAACCTAAAAACTATTAGTTCAATAATATGAAAACGATAATTTTTTCTAATAATTCCAATTAAAACTTAAAGAAGACTAACAAAACTCACATAGCTTACATGGCCAAACATGGTCCAATTGGTTATGATAATGAACAAAAAGCTTACAAAATTTCAAAAAGTCAAATGACTCATTTTGATTTATGTTTTATGTGAACCCGAGCAAGGCCGGGTAAAATCAGCTAGTATTATAATATTAATGTAATTTTGTTTTTTTTTTTAAGACACGAATACCCCAGAAGTGGTAAAATGTCTAAAATAAACCATAATAATAATAATGTAATGTGTTCTTTAAAAAAAAAAAAATCAGAATCGGTAAAGGATCGTAAAACCGGGTTAAAAAAAACTTTCATTTCGAGAAAAAGAAAGTAGGGGAAGTTGTAAATAAGTCTAGAATAATTGACTCACAATGCTCCACCTTCCTTTGAATTTGATTGAACAAGGTGAGGTAAAAAATATAAAAATAGTGAATAATAATGAAAAGTATCGACAAATTTCCTCAATAAACTGATTTTGATTTTCTTCTTAACAACTTAAATCTGCGAATCTGTAATATTTCATACAAAAAAATGTTATCGAAAAGATTTGTATAACTGAAATAAAAAAAAAGTTTATGAATTCTTCAAATAATCTCTCGTTATACATGTCATTTTACAAATGAAAAAAAAAACACACATTGTTGAAAGCAGAAAATTAAGAATCATTGAGTAATCTACAATTTTTTTCTGAGCTTTTTCTGATCAGTTCTAAATTCACATTTTTCTGAAGTGCAAGGAATTTAAGAGCTAGTTCCGACTAATCCGAGGCCGCTGAACCCAAATGGGCAATAAGTTATTTTTCTATTATTTCTCGTTATTTTGAATACTTTTGAAAAAAGGTAAACAATCATTTATGAAATGTGTGTACATTTTTGGCAAAACTGTAGAACATTAAAAAGATAAAAAAAAGTCACAAAAACTCAATGATCAACTTTCCCGAAAATCCGAGTAATTTTGACTTCTTAGAAAAAAGATGCAGAATGTATCTTTTTTCCAATTCTGTGAATTTCAGGAAATCAGACGAAATTTTGAAGAAAATATAAACTAAAATTGTCTTAGGTATTCGTTAAAGCATAAGTCGGATCGTTTTGCAGTCTTTAACAACGTCGTTGTTGGATTCAAACCTTTAATATCAAACACTCCATAGACTTTAGATTTAGAGAAAACAGAAAAGTTGTTAACTTTGGAAGTTTGGAAGATTTATTCTATCTGAACTCGATATTTTTAGTCAGATCTGGTTATCACCTCTTGTTTTGGTGATTTGTACCTTATCAGTTTTGATGAAAATCAATCATTGACAACTGATGAACTAATCAACCTATATGAAAAAAAAACTAGGAATCTATTAATTACACTAGTTTACAGCATTTTTGAACTTAGTAAACTGAAGGTCATTTTTAATGTAAAATCGGGCGCTGAATCCGAAAATGAAATTCGAAAAAATCTCAGTAGAACCGTTTTTGAGTTATGCTCCAAATATGAAATTTTGGAAAAATAAAAAAAGTTCATGTACTTAGATTAAAATATCTCGGACGGCATAACAGTAATTTTAAATCCCTCTTTTGCATATTAAAGGTGAACAAATTTTCTATCGATCATCTGAACACTGTTTTTGCGTATGATGAACAGTATTGTTGATATTAGTGACTTTATGATAGAAAAAATTATAAAAATCTCATTTTTTTAGAGAAAATTTTGTTTCAGCGAAAGTTTTAGACTCGATGGTAACATTTAAAAAATCTGTTTTTCTTCTGCGCGTAAATTTAAATTCAAAACAAAGATTTCAAGTGGTTATTTATCAAAATCGGTTGAGAATTGAAGAAGTTATGGCTACTTTACCACAACAGTATTTTTTGTAGTTTTTAATAATTTAACGAACCGCAGTACACTTATCATAGTATAGGAAGAATGAAACATGATAAATCTCACTCGCTCTAAGTCAAAATGATTTATTAGCTTACCAAAAGGTCACATGCCAAATTTCAGGAAGATCTGACCATAGGGAGGGGTTGCTTGAGTCTCAAACGTGAATAAAATTTTAATGTATTTTGCCCGGGAGGAACGAAAAATACTGGTTTTTCATCAATAACTTTTTTCATCACAAGCCGATTGTTTTTGATGGTTGATTTTCTTAAAGCCTAAGTTGAGACAAATATTTCACCCGAAGACTGCAACACGATTGGACTTGAAGTAAAATAGTTATTGCAATTCAAAGGCCGCAAATTTTGTCCAACACTCAATGAGTTTTACGCATTGCGTTTTATACGAGAATTTTCGACCAACATACAATCTTGGAACCGCAATAACTTTCCTGTTTCAAACCCAATCGAGTTACAGTCTTTGGGTGAAATATTTGTCTAAACTTAGGCTTTAAGAAAATCAACCATCAAAAACAATCGGCTAGTGATGAAAAAAGTTATTGATGAAAAACCAGTATTTTTCGTTCCTCCCGGGCAAAATACATTAAAATTTTATTCACGTTTGAGACTCAAGCAACCCCTCCCTATGGTCAGATCTTCCTGAAATTTGGCATGTGACCTTTTGGTAAGCTAATAAATCATTTTGACTTAGAGCGAGTGAGATTTATCATGTTTCATTCTTCCTATACTATGATAAGTGTACTGCGGTTCGTTAAATTATTAAAAACTACAAAAAATACTGTTGTGGTAAAGTAGCCATAACTTCTTCAATTCTCAACCGATTTTGATAAATAACCACTTGAAATCTTTGTTTTGAATTTAAATTTACGCGCAGAAGAAAAACAGATTTTTTAAATGTTACCATCGAGTCTAAAACTTTCGCTGAACAAAATTTTCTCTAAAAAAATGAGATTTTTATAATTTTTTCTATCATAAAGTCACTAATATCAACAATACTGTTCATCATACGCAAAAACAGTGTTCAGATGATCGATAGAAAATTTATTCACCTTCAATATGCAAAAGAGGGATTTAAAATTGCTGATATGCCGTCCGAGATATTTTAATCTAAGTACATGAACTTATTTTATTTTTCCAAAATTTCATATTTGGAGCATAACTCAAAAACGGTTCTACTGAGATTTTTTTGAATTTCATTTTCGGATTTAGCGCCCGATTTTACATAAAAAATATTGGTCAATCAATCAAGTTCACGATTTTTTTTAAAATTTTGTAAACTAGTGTTATCCTTCATTTATTATACGATACAGATTACAGGTAAGATTGCAACAAAGTGGTAAGTTTTCGAAAAAAAAACTATACATATTTTCCCTAGAAACTCTTAAGATACAACGCTAAAATGAAAATTCCCCGATTTTTAAAAAATTAAATAGATAAAATTAGTACTTTTTCTGCCATCCCTGCAAAAAGCTTTTTTGTAGTTTGCTACTGAAGATTTGAATCTTATAACAATTTTGCAGCAGAATTCATTCAGGTTTAAAAATATTTCAAAACTCTCGTGATTTACAAAACGGGAAAAAACAAAAATTAATTTCTATAATTTGTTTTCTCAGAAATCAAAATTACTCACTGTCGTGAATATGTATTCAGAGTTTTGGAGATGTATCTAAATGTACACTGCCGGCCAAAAGTTTATGATCACCCGCTAAAAACGTGCAAATTTTGATCGTTCATATCTCAGCCGTCTTAGCACATAATGCAAATCTTCTTGATCGCATTTGAAAGATAATGAGCAAAAGCTATTACGGAGGTATTTTGCCCAGAAATAATGTTTTAGTCTTGTACCTTAAACTTAATCTAAAGTTAGAACATTTTTAAAAATTCGCACTCAATATTCAAAGCCGATCATCTCGGAATAGGGTGGACCAAGTTTGAAAATTTGAGTTGCATTAAGGCTATGATCATTTGGTATCTGGGCACTTTATTTCGGAGAAAGCTACGTTAATAGAGCTCGGATATGCAAAGCTTTAGTAGCGTTGTGTTGGTTATGAAAAGGACTATCTTGACTATTTTCGATAGATTTTTAGGTTAATATGTGTTTGAGATATTTACGATGCAAAAAGACATGTTAAAAATAATTTTGCACAAATTTTCTCCTTTAACGCATTTTGCGCCTCGAAAATTCTTCATTGTTGACTTGAAAGCTCATGAACTTTTGATTTTTTCTGATTTTTTTTCGGACCTAATGGTTAAGAAGTATAAGGAGCCACTCTAGGATCCACACGAAGTTCAAACCAACCATCGGAGTGCAACCCTTGATCTTAAATATGGTAAAAAGTCTATGGTTATTGGGGATAACTGAATGCAGACTCCTTAAGTAATGCAAAAATCCATTTCAGGTAGGCAAAAAGTGTTGCCTGACTAGTAGACACCAAGTAAATAACTAATAATGATCAGTTCCAAAGATTGCAATCTGTGCATCCGGTTTTTACGCAATATGACAGATGTGTTCAGATGGACAGAAAAATTATGTTAAAACCGGATTTAAGAGATCAAATTCTTCGAGATGCCTACTCATGAAAAGGTTCCAACCAGATTCCAATTGCTTTTTCCAAGTGAGTTTTTATAAAATATCATGACTTTGCAAAGGTTTTGCCTCTGTAGTAAAAAATAAAAATCAATACATGACTAAAAAAAGTGTGCAAAAAAAAATTAGATTTTATGAAAAAGTTAGAGTATTTCTTGAAATAATTGATAAATATTTTTTTTTATATTTTTACATTAAATGTCAAATCAACACCTTCATTTCCTCCATAGAAAGTTATCCGATCAAATGAATAGTTTTTAAAATACACACGTTTGTAACTTCCCGGATTCTAAATGATCATAGCCTTAGAATCCTTATTCTTTACTTCTAAAAACACAATAAAAAAAATATGTGCACAAATTTAAGAATGCACTTTTAATTAATAAAATAGACTCATAATTTATTGTCCAAATGTTTGGGATCACCCCTTAGTATGTTGTATCGGCCAAAAGTTTGGGATCATTCTTTTAAAAACATGCTAATTTATCTCATTCATATATTTCTTATCTTACATCGTATTGCAGATCTGAAGGGTTTATTTGGAAGCTTAGGAATTCTTGTTTTTTCATAAACTCATTCAAAAATTTTATTTTAAAGAGATAATCATAAAAAAATTACCTGAAATTTATTGTTTTATGAAAGTTCACAGTTATGATTCTGAATTTTTTATGATTATGAGTAAAAAATTTTATTTTTCAATGAGTTTAAAAAACAACAATTCCTAAGCTTCCAAATGAACCCTTCAGATCTGCAATACGATGTTAGATGAAAAAGATATGAATGAGATAAATTTGCATGTTTTGAAAAGAATGATCCCAAACTTTTGGACGATAACTTTAGTGTCTATTTTATTAATTAAAATCCATCCTTAAATTTTTGCGCAATTTTTTTTAAATCTGTTTCGAGAAGTAAAGAATAAGGATTCTAATGCAACTCAAATTTTGAAATTTGGTCCACCCTATCCCGAGATGATCTGCTTTGAACATTGAGTGCGAATTTTTGATAATTTTCTAACTTTAGGTTAAGTTTAAGATACAAAACTAAAACATTATTTCTGGGCAAAATACCTCCGAAATTGCAATTGCTCATTATCTTTCATATGTTCTAAGACGGCAGAGATAAGAACGATCAAAATTTGCATGTTTTTAGCGGGTGATCCCAAAATTTTGGCCGGCAGTGTATGTCGTCAAAGCGATTCATACAAAAACTACATTTACGAATACTTTTTTGATTTATTCTTGCTGGAATCTCTTGTGTTTTAACGATCTAAATTGAATTATTGAGAAATCTGTAGAAGAATTTTTGATTATTCGATTTTCGATTTTTTTTTTTTGCAGAAACTAAACCTTATTACGGTAATGCGTGATATTTGATATGATGGATTTGAAAAAGATTAAAATAAAATCAGATCGAAAAAGAAAAAAAAATTTTTTTTTTCTAGTTCCATAAAGTACATTATTTTAAGTTCCATAACATGTTTTTCATGACAGTAAATTGAGGGCGAGAAAAATACCTGTATGAAAACATAACTATGATCCAGAATTTCTTTTTCCAATCTAATAATGAAATCAAAATTCGAGTTCTGATACAGAATTTTTATTTCAATTTAATATGTATCTTTTTAACCTGTTATCAATTTAAAAAAAAAATGAACCCTTTCGTTCCTGTAGAATTAATTAAAAATGGAATTCAATCCTACATCAACATTTGTTGTATATGATGTTTGAAACTTTATTGTACAGTATCAATAATGGAAATTTATTTTCATAATTTCAATCGTAATTTGGTCTCAGCACAATTTCTTCATTACTAATTTT